>NC_087173.1:1952985-2022985 GCF_035594125.1 Scylla paramamosain
TGTCTATGAATCTGATGGTCCCGGTTCGAATCCACGGGAGGATATCGGGGGAGGAACTCCGTGGTGTGTTCCTCTCTGCCTTTGGTCGATAAATAGATTGCTGGATAAACGAGGAGATAGTGTATTTGTGTCACACTCGTCCCGGTATTCAAGATTTAATGAGTCGTAGGTAAGAAACGCAGGGAAGTAGAGGCAATGAGTAACTTAGGGATATGTTCTCTCTCCCGTGGGTATCTGTGTCACACTCGCCTCCGTATTCAAGATTTCATCAGCCGTAGGAAGGAAGGCAGGAAAGAAATGGAGTAATGGGCAATGAGTAACCTGGGATCTTTTCCTGCTTTCCTTCCTGGGTATTTGTGTCACACTCTCTTCCATATTCAAGATTTCATAAGTAGGAGAGAAGAAAGGCAGGAAGGAAAAGAGTAACAGACTGAGTAACAGGTAATGATTAACTTAAGTTATGTTTTCATACTCAAGAATTCAGGAGTTTTAGGTAAGAAGGAAGGCAGGAAGGCAGAATAACAAGCAATGAGTAACGTATTGTATCTTCTCTTACTCTCTCTTACTCTTCCTCATCCTTACCTCAACCGTCTCAGTCTCTACCGCACACTGCCGCCGCCTCCACCTCCTCCACCGCCTCCTGCACCACCACCACACTCGAGGGGCGTGACTCCCAGTGGTCGTTCAATGGTCTCGTGCTGTTACTACGGGAATATTGACGTGCCGACTTCCCTCCCCCGCCCCCACACTCGAGCCTTGGTCCCGGGTGGGGGAGAGAGGAGGGGGAGAGCGGGAGAGATATTGCAGCACATCGGGGGGACGTTATTATTTAGTAACAAACGGTAAAGAGGGAAGAGATGGTATTTATGAGTCTCTTCCTACCCTTTTTCGCATCTTCATCCTCCTCCGCCTCTTTCTCTTCCTCCTCCTCTTCCTCCTTCTGCTCAGACACCGAAGCTTCATTCAAATATCCGTAGAGTGAAAAAAGTACACCGAGGTATATTTTTAGGTACGATATTTTTGCAACTAATAATTCCGGGGACCAACAGAAGGAAATAAAGTGGAGCGCTTGGTTGCTGGGAGAGGCGAGGCGAGGAGCGCGCTATCTGGCTGGCAGACACGCCCTCCTCTCAGGGTTCCGATACCACACCAGCTGCTGAAGTGGAATCTGATGCCGCATTGTTGATGACCTGCAGTGATATGGAGTTTAGTCTTCGCTGGTCACTACACGGAAGCGTTTTTCATTGGTGTATTATCACCAGCGACATAGACAGTGGTGGTAATGCAGCCAACATCTCATCAATGCTTCACATGGTGCTTGGAATAGTAGCTATAGTAGTAGTAATAGTTATTGCTGCTGCTGTTGTTGTGTTACAGGTGATGCGCATCATATACGAAAGATATGCAGTTCCAGATGTCCTACATAACTAAGACGTAATAAATCGGAATTTCTGCCAAGCCACATCGGTCACAAGCTACCCGATAATCTCAACTGTGGCGACGCAGACCTTGAAGACAGGCCGCGGCGCCCACTACCAACCACCTGCGGCGGCGTCACGTTCCCTAAGCCCATTCCCTCCCAGATTACATTTCCTTTTCGTACCGTCAGAGTTCCTCGTCACCAGACTGATCCACTGTCACACTTTCCCTTCAAGCCGCCATACTGTAGCTGTATCTGCTACAGCCTGCATATCGAACATTGCGTCTCTCACGATGAACTTGTCACGCGTTTTGTTCCGCGTGCACTTGTACACCAGATAATTTATTGATCATTAGGAAGGCAAATCTTCCAGAATAAATATGTAATGTGTATGAGCCGCTCTTGAGGCACAGCTAACTCGACCTTCTTTCTTACAGACCAACAGCAAGACCTCGACATCCCGAGCCTGCGAGTGGACGATGGCGAACGGCCTAAGAAGAAGGATAGAACCCTGTCCGGCAGCCTCGCGGGGATGTCGTCGGCAGCAATATCAGCAGGCGGAGAGAGGAGTGGCCATGTGTTGCAGTCCATTGCCTCAGCCTCGTCAGCAGCACAGGGCACGGCAGCAATCAGCGCGACCAACCGGGTGTCTATGTCCCAGATCCAGGGCGTCAAGAAGCCGCTGCTCCACGCGAACTCCTTCACTGGCGAGAAGCTACCCAAGTACGGCGTGGAGACCTGCCAAGAGGATGAGCTGGGCAAGGTACTGTGCTGGTGCTTTGTGTGAGGTGCCTTGAGGTCATGATATCGAGTGTGTGGGCCAGAGAGTGTCCTGTCTCGGGGCGATAGCGTGTGGGGCCTCAGATTGTCTCGTAGTCGATAAACTCTTCCCGCCTCATGGTTGGGTCATGTCTCGTATTGTTTGAGTGTGAGGTCCCAGAACGACCGTGCACAAAACAAGCCCCTGTATCAAACCATGCAATAGAATTCACTTTGTCAGTATCAGAAATGTATATAACAACAACAACAACAACAATAATAATAATAATAATAATAATAATAATAATAATAATAATAATGACATTTTTCCTAAGGAGTTTTGACCTTAGTTGTAATTTTGATTGTTATTTTTGGGCAGCTGGAGGAATATTGTGAAGAGGTAAATTAACATTTCCTCTGTCTGCCTCCAGTCAGTAGTGTCACTGCTTTTCTGTGCAAGCCACGTACAGACAAAACCATGAACCTCTCCCCACTCAGCCAGCCTCCACCTCAGCCACACCACACGCCACCTCCCTTAACAATACCTGTAATTCTGAGTTTCCCACACACAGTACACAACCTACAGATCATGAGGTTCCTGCCGAGCATACTCTCCCTTCTGTCCCGTGCACTGCTCTCACAATACACTCTTGGCAGGTGTTAGTTAATGGGAGACACTGATATGGTGCTAGAGGTAATTAGATGGCTGCATTTTACCTGTCATGATTAAAACTGATAATGCCACACCAGCATGTGACTAGAGCAAATGGATGGCTGTAGTTTGAGTAGAGATAAGGTCACGTGGTTTTATCAGTACACAACTGCATTAAAGAGAAACACCCACTCACTCACTGGCTCACTCACTCACTTTGTCTTGAGAAACCAGTCAATGTGCAGTGCTGTCTCTCTCCTTGTTGAGGGGGGGATCAGCACCTGTGGTTTCTTGAGTCCTATACAAACACTTAGCTACATTGCATTGGTCACTCTACATTGCCTGACCTCTTCTCATATTTTGCTGACATCCTTCACCAACTCATATATACAGAGACTAAAGTTGAAGTTATCATAATCAAACTAAAATTATGTAGTGTGACTTACGCCCTAAACTTAGATTTGTCCTTCTTGTTATGCATCCTCATCATTCCAGTGTAAAAGTAGCTAGTTCACTCACAGCTCTACCGTCACCTTCATCATTGTTATCATCATCAGTGATCACCATTACTATCATACAAAAAATATATATATATTTCAGGCCCAGTAAAAGACAAACATCTTAGTTCCACTTATTCCTAGTCTTCATGAGTGGTGTCAGTCCTACATTCTCCCAGCTCTTTGCCTTGGAAGACATGTGGTGGCACCTACTTTGTAGAGAGCACACACTCATGCCCATTGCCATAACTATAAGCTGGATCATATGTACTTTGCACTTGAGGTGACATTAGCCACAGTTAGTTAGTTTCACTCTTGTACACATGCATCCTCTGTGAATAGACTCTTAAAGATTGTCAAAGGAAATTTAGATTTATGAATATTCTGTACATTTCAGATACTGGAGGACATTGACAAGTGGGGCATTGATGTGTACAGGATCTCTGAGCTGTCCGACAGTAAGCCACTCACCACCGTTACTTACGCAATCTTTATGGTAAGTGTTTAAGCTGAGCAGTCACCACTTACTGCTTTGTATTGCATATGCTAATAACCATTCAAACTGATAAACCCATAAGAAATAAGTTCTACGTAATACATCTAATGTTTATATTTTCCATTCAGATCGTCACCACAGCATCTTCAGTCACCACCATGCCTTTCTTCCCACACAGGAAAGAGACCTGCTTAAGACGTTCAATATTCCGCCCAAGACCTTCATCACCTTCATGATGACGCTGGAGGACCACTACCTGAAGGATGTGCCGTACCACAACTCCCTGCACGCCGCTGACGTCACCCAGTCCACCCACGTCCTCCTCAACTCCCCGGCCCTTGAAGTGAGTCTCCCTGTCTTCCTTGTATGAGAACTATTCTTGTATTCTTGTATTTTTGTCCCATCAAAGCAACACTATACAGTTGTCTATAAAAGTATTGCTGAGACTTAATTTATGACTGATTATTGTGCCTGTTTTTAATATTCAGGTGTCTGTGCTTTTTATATCATGTCTCTAAGTTTAAAGCCAGCATGTCACTCTTAATTTTTAGCAGCATTGTAAAACCTCTTGCCCTGGCTGTCCCTCACACCAGTCCTCCTTGCAGAATGTGTTCACGCCCCTGGAGATCTTGGCAGCCATCTTCGCAGCTGCCATTCACGATGTGGACCACCCGGGCCTCACCAACCAGTACCTGATCAACTCCTCCTCAGAACTTGCCCTCATGTATAATGACGAGTCAGTCCTGGAGAACCACCACCTGGCTGTGGCATTCAAGCTGCTCCAGAATGAAGACTGCGACATCTTCACGAACCTCGGCAAGAAGCCCCGGCAGACCCTGAGGAAGATGGTGATTGACATGGTGCTGGCGACAGACATGAGCAAACACATGAGCCTCCTCGCTGACCTCAAGACCATGGTGGAGACCAAGAAGGTGGCTGGCTCTGGGGTGCTGCTCCTTGACAATTACACAGACAGGATACAGGTGAGTGTGAGGCTTAGGAGGACTCAATGTGGAATGAAAAAGCACAGGAAAATGAGGATATTAGGAGATTGCAAAGGGCTGATAATTTTTCAATGTAGATAAAGAAATAGAAAAACATGAGAGCATAAGAGAACAAAAAGACTGCAAAAAACCTATTGGCCTGCATAAGGCAACTCCTGGGCACTTAAAACTTAACACCTGGTGTCACCATCCAAGGATTTATCCATTAGCATTCTTCTGATAATGTATGATAATCTTTTTTCATATCATGGAATGCTGTTTTTCATGGCAGGAGCTTATACATCTAATCATCTAAAAAAAATGCCATCCATCATTCCCTACCAGGTGCTACAAAACATGGTCCACTGTGCTGATCTGAGCAACCCCACCAAGCCTCTTGAAATGTACAGAAACTGGGTCTCTTCTATCATGGAGGAGTTCTTCCAACAAGGTGACCGAGAGAGGGACCAAGGCATGGACATCTCCCCCATGTGTGACAGACATACAGCCACCATTGAAAAGTCACAGGTGAGGCACAGCTGACAGGTTACCTGTCTGTATGGGAAGCTTGAGTGAGGGAAGGTGAAGACAACATATGAGAGGAAAGGGATGAGAAACAGTTTTTTAGTAGAGAAGTGATGAATGAATGAGTGAATGACAACCTTCTTATTTTTTATGTAACAGGACCACTGAGCAAGAACAACAAATTATACATAAAAAATGCCCACTGAGGTGCCAGTCTCTAAAGAAGAGCCAAAAGGTTTAGCCAAAAATAGCAAAGATTATTTGAAGGAACATTTTTCCCTATAGAGATACAGGTGTGTGTTTATGTTTGTCCAGTGTAGTTTAGTGAAGTGTGGTGTCTTTGGCAGGTTGGCTTCATTGACTACATCGTCCATCCACTGTGGGAGACGTGGGCAGATCTGGTGCACCCCGATGCCCAGGACATCCTGGACACCCTTGAAGAGAACAGAGATTGGTACAACCGCATGATCCCTATCTCCCCCTCCTCCTCCTCCAATGACCTGAAGGAGGAGGACTACCCTGGAGATAACTCCCAGGATGCACCTGAGGAGGAGCTTTGTGCAGCTGCTGACAGGATCCAGATTCAGTTTACACTTGACGACGAAGGCAGTGGGAACAGAGGGCCGCCAGGAGACGCTCGGGGGGAGGATCCCACAATGTGACCGCTGGTGGCGTCCTACTGTGCCAGACTGAAGCGGAAGGTGATGCGGTGGCTGCACCTCAAGTGACGGCCCCTGCAGCGGGAGGCAAGGGGCACCGCTGCATCCCCGGTCCTCCTGCACACCCCTGCCTCTGGCCCTCACCTCCTTACCTCATGTTGCGAGATTTATTTGTGTCTGCCGCGGGCCCTGCTGGTTCGGGGCCGACCGCGTGGGCTTGTGTGAGCTCCCAGTGACTGAGCTAATGCCTGGCCTCAGCCAACCTACCCTTGCCTAATGTGATTTAATATATTCTTATAGTATTGATGGAGAGCCGGTCACAACAGTGAACAGTGCCAAATCGTTCCTTTTTAAAAGAAATATGGATCCTGTGGTGGTGGTTTGTTACATGAGAAAAGAGAACATTGGTGGGGAGTTGTCTGTCACACGAGGACTCTGTTCTTGGGTGGTCATTCCTTTTAAAGTACCAATCCCATGAAGGCAACGATGTGTGATGCCTCGAGAGCACAATTGTGGGGAGTTGATTATTCTTTATTTATTTATTTTTATTTATTCTTTTTTTTTTCTGTTTTGAGGACTAAGGCTTCTGTGTGGTACATATCAGATAGCAGCATCAGTAACCAGCACACGAGTAGTGCTTTCACTGTGCCAGTCTGGGGCATTATTACGTGAGCTCTTTCGTAACACAGGTGCCTGACGGGGTTTGCCGCTGCCGACACCCAGAGTAAACTTGCTGTCGGAGAAGCCAAAGATAATTTATTGCTTCAACCCCAGTGGACTAAAGAGCCACTGCTGTGACTGCACACTGCAGCTGCTGCACAGCTCGAGGGATTTAAGTTTGTACAGCAGCTGAGGACATGGATGGTGGGTCCTGTCAGGCAAATGAAACAAAAAATACAAAAAATACAAAAAAAAAAAAATGTCCCTCACTTGAAACTGATGTAAGAGTTTAGATAATATTATTGATTCCCTTTTTTCATTACTTATTTTAAGTAGTGTGGAAAAATTATTTGCCACCATTAGAATTTTTTTTCATTACTCCTTACTGTGCAAGGTTCATGAGTAGTTCGTTTTTAATATTTTTGCAATGTCACTTTGAGATTTTATTCTTTTGACAGCTTTTTTGGCGCTACCTTAGATGTTCGATGAACTTCACTGATGGGTTTTCACCGACTTTTGAACTAGGTAGCCGTGAAGAAGAGGTTCAGATTTTAGCATTTCATTCACTCTCTGCAGTAAACAACACAGGCACTTTGTAAACCTTCTCTCATTCTCTAGATAGCTTTTATGCTAACAAGTATTTTCCAGTCTTGAATCCTTCGACCTTTGAACAGTGTAGCATTGACCTCATCATGAAATGTGTTGTTTTCAAGGTAGATGCCTATAAAAGCATCAGTCAGCCCAGCTGTCCATCATCCTGAAATGTGCAGTTTAGAAAGAACCTATAAACTTTTACAATTGTTTCAGTCTGTAGGACACATTACTTATTCCACATTATGTTTGCTCTTTTTATAATAAAGTAAATTACTGTCAGCCAGTAATATTTAATTCAAAGTATATTAAGTCAGTAATTTACATTATTAAGCCACCAAATTGGCCTGTGATACTCAAACCATTGGACTTGCCTGAAATGAAGTAAATCTGAGCCTCTCAAGTAGAATACTCCCTTGTGATGAAGAGAGCCTAATGTGTGTCACGTTCCATCCCGCGCCGCCCAGTGTCGCTCACCAGCCACACTCCCAGCGCCCCTCGGCTCGGCACTGGCCACACCGGCAGCCCTCCAGTCCTTCCTGCAGTCCCCCGCCCTTCCCTCCCTCCCTCCTTCCCTCCCTCCTTGTAGACAGATCATGGCAATGGGGAAACTCTGATAAATATGCACCACACAGATAACCATTTCCATAGCCATGATGTTTGTGTCCACTCATTGCAGTCATTTCAGAGATCAGTGTTGCTCCTGTCTTTATAATGTAGTGTACTGTGCACTCCAGCCCTGGCGTTGGCACTGTGCTTGGCGCGCGTGTTCCCTCACAGTGGTGCTCCACAGGCACCGTGAACGGAGCCTCACTCGCCATCAGAAAAGACAGCTCAAGAGGAGAAAAGTGGGACAGTTTATCTCTGCAGATGTTTCCCCACAGACCTGAGGACAGACTCGCCCTTCACTAAATGCTAATTATTCAGATATATATATTTATTTTTTATAGTAGAAGCATTAATCCCACCTTTATGACAGGGTGACTGTATGTAGTTGTCTAATACCATGTAAATGTTAATTTTTCTCATAATTTATTGAATGGGTCTCCTATACATGTGTATTATTTTTAAAGTATTTACATGTATATAGAGGTGCAAGTAAATATTATCAGGTGTATAATAAGATGTATGAGTATTTAAGCAGTATTGCTTATTAACATATTTATATATATATATATATATATATATATATATATATATATATATATATATATATATATATATATATATATATATATATATATATATATATATATATATATATATATATATATATATATATATATAATGTACATACTTTATGTTAGATTGGTTGGCACCTCAGGTCTATTTCACTACCAGGACCATCTGCACAGACTATGATGAGACTCTGTGTAATAACATATTTACAGTAACTAACTATCCTGTAAAGATATGGGACTTTTTTTTCTGTTTTTTTTTTTTTTTTTTTTTTTTTTTTTTTTTTTTTTTTTTTTTTTAATGGAGAAATTATCATTGTTATTTGGTGTTGGGTCAGAGTAAATCTGGCCTGGCCCAAGCTGAGCCTAGGTCAGGGTTATGTGCTGATGAGTGACTGTGATGTTTTGCTGACTCATAATTGTGATGACTGTAACCCAGTGTGAGGGTGTTGGTGTTGCCGCCTGTTGAGCCAGGCGAGGGCAGGCCACGGGACATGGCTCGAGTTGTGTGTACAATCTGCTCTGCCAGGCTGAGGAACCATGTCTGATTCTCTTATGAAGATACCCAGTAAAATTACCACAGCTGAAGTGGCCACCAAACCAAACCACTTCCTGTGCTCAGTGTGTGGATCTTATTGTTTAAAAGTCCAAATGTGCTATATAACTAACTTATTTTTCAATTTATTTTTCTGAATCCTTACTCAGAAACCTTAATATTTTTGCAAATTATATAATGAGTGTATATTAATATATATTTTGTATCTGCTTAGAAGATATTGGTATATATGTTTGTTTCCCTTCCATGCACAATGAGGATCTTGTAACCAACAGTAAAAAATAGAAAAAAAAATGAAATCCTCCAGGACATATTTTAATTGTATCAGGAATCACCTGTGCAGAATTATTGTAAAACACTTTTGTCGACTTAAAGGTTGTGTTTCACATTGTTTAAGAATATATCTATTTTTAATACAGTATAACATTGTTTATATATCAATACTATATTTGTACTGTTCAATAAGTCACCAGTAACTGCAGAAAGTGTGTGCTGAACCTTTTTTTTTTCTCTCCTTTTTTTAAGTGTAGACGGAAATGCAGTATTTTCACAAGTGTGTTAGACGACTTACTGGTGGAGTTACATTGGTTACGTCTACATTATTCTTTTTTTTTTCCCATTCATATGATTGCAACAGATACAAGGCAGGTCCTTTCCTCTGCACAGAGCGCTACAGGGACAGAAACCTGTACTATTTCACACGTGAAGAAAGGAGGAAGCCAATGACGGTGGCAACGTTTCTTCCCATTTACTCCTCCAGGACATGGAAGAAGTAGGAGAGGTGGGAGGTGTGCGGAAGAGAGGGATGGGGCTTGGTGAGGGGTGAGGATGGCAGTAGAGCTTAGAGAAGGGTAACAGAATGGGAGGAGGGATACAGAGCATAGTCAGTGGAGGGTGTGGTTGGAGAGAGAGGTGTTGGGAGACCCTTGTGTTGGGGACGGAAGAGGTCAGATAGGGTATGGCCAGCAGTATACCCGAGTGTACTTCATGCCATGTGTACTATACCCCTCCACCCGTGTCTCGCACTGTGTGGCCACCTGCTGTTAGACTCCATCACATTTTCAAACCTTTCAACTTGGTATGCTTAGTCAATTGTACAGTCTGTTGTGCCTATGTATATATGGGTAATATGAAATCCGTATAAATTATATAATTTTATGTATAATAGTTAGAATTATTTAATAAAATAAACTTTTGGAATAAAGTTCATATTCACCTATCACCAAAGCCCGCGCAAAGTCTGACTGCTGAGCGACTCAGCATATTCACCAGCATGGCCAGAGGGTGACTGCTGGCCCACACTGTACTGTAACCCTTGTCCAGGTGAGTAACTGTACACACATTCCATGAAGGACGTAATACATATGCCTCAGCCATCACAGGCACCATGCTTTAAAGGCACATGACTGCAGTGCACTCTTTCATGCCCCCTGATTCATTGTCTGGGACAAGTTGGACTGAAGAGACGCTTACAGACTTGCCTTTCCTACTCGCTGTTTTACTGGCTATCCGCTGCTTGACCTCAGATGTACTGTGTTCATATGTCAGTGCCAGCTGCAAGAGTGTTACAGCAAAGAGAAAAATAAGGTGATGCTCATTGCAAACAATTAATTTTCTTACTTCCGACTTTCTCAATCAAGTGAATATAGGAACAAAGTAATTTACATTCATGTTATGGACCTTTTTTTCTTTTTTTTTTTTCACTGCATTAACTGGGATTCTCAGTCTTTTATAATTACATTAGGTTAAGGATTTGCTCACTCATGTGATACAAAGGGCCCTCTACTTGATGAAGCAGCCTTCCTACCCTTATTTTTAGCAAAGCGATTTGTCAACGCTGGGGATTTTAGTAGGTAAATATCATTGGCTATAAGTCGTGACGTGTAAATTAAAATTAAGCCACACCTTTCTCAACCTCATACCATATTCGCCACCCTTCCGTGTTCCAAACTACACGTGGTGTGTGTGTTGGGGGGGGGGGATTTTGCAATGTAACCGTACTCAATCGAACCCAACCCTGCAGCTACTACTACTACTACTACTACGGCTACTGATGCTACTACTACTACTAATAATAATAATAATAATAATTATAATAATAATAATAATAATAATAATAATAATAATAATAATAATTACTACTGGTGCTGCTGCTGACTCACGCTAAAGTTTGTAATATACACTACTCTCTCTCTCTCTCTCTCTCTCTCTCTCTCTCTCTCTCCGTACTAATGCATACGTTTTATCCTATCATATATCCAATCATAGCAGTCAATGCCATTTCTGTCCTATCTAACCCTTGTACAGCCTTATATATTATATCCTCCTATTATTCTTCTATGCCACTATAAGATTAATAATTATGTATTACAGCTACTAGCCTCTAAATGGTCTTTATGTGCTACAGGCTTTAACTCCACCGCACGTGTTTGGCTGTAGTAAGAACTACGCGGCACACACGCATACATACGGGGACACATCGATCTGCGTCGTGCGAGGACTCACTTCCTGTGTATGGGCGTCCCCTATCACCTTTCCCCTAGACTCCTGCTTAAGATGGGAGCCGCCCACTCTCCTTCCTTGCTTGGGCCTGCATAACACACACACGCACACACACATACACACTGGTACCATCATCGTTATCTTTCGTTATTATCACCATCACTGTGTCTGTAGGTTACTGCAAGACTCCCACAAACTTCGCTCATTTTGTCTGTGGGGCCCATGATTTTGGGGCTTAAGCAGTACTGATAGACTAGCTTGACAAGATTCTAACATGACTCAGTAGGTCACACAAACACACACACGCAGCTATGAGTAACTGCAAGCCTCTCCCAAACTTCACTATTTTTTTTTCTGTGATTATCACAGTACTGTTATTCTGGTCTTGAGAGTTTTTAGCGTGACTCAATAGAATACATTAGTCCACGTAAAGGGGAAAACCACCGAGGGCAGCTAACCCTGAACCTTGGTTTTATGAAGGACAAGGAGGTCTTTGACTCATACAAAACGCAACGTGGTGTGAGGACTGAGCTAGACTGCCAGAACAAAGAGACTGGGCGAGAAATGTCATGCGGGAAGTTTGTTATCATTATTATTATCATGACTAGTGTTGTTGTTGTTGTTTCGTGAATATGATCACTCAGTAGCCGATAGTTCCGATGATAGAAATAAGATAAAGAATAATATAATAATTAATTTGGTCAGTAGGTTACAACGCAACTGAACAACAGTGAGACCACAAATACGAATAGCAAAAAGAAGAATAGATACGAGTAAAAGGGAAAAAAAAAAAAAGGAAATTGAACCAAACATGATATAACAACACAACAAAAGCAGTAAACGGACAAACTTAACATACAAATATTAATTGTAGCAAGGAAACAGATAAAGCAGTGTAATAGAACTAATAATAGTCTTTCGTTCATTTGTTAGAGAAAAGGGAAATAAGTTGTAGAGAACTAAGCATGACACTGAAAGAGGAAAATATTGCGAAGACAAAAGGACAGTAACATTAACAGGATATATAAACTTGATAATGTAGTATAACAAAGACCTAAAACACGTTTTTGTCAATTAAATGGAGAAAGAAAAATATGTGCGACTGAAGAGCTAACATGACGTTACTTTTCGTAGCTTTTCGTAACTTCAAATAATGATGAGGAATGTAGAGATGGACATGACATAGAAAGAAGAGGAATATTGACAAACAATACCTTATAATGAAGTTAGAACAAATACAAAGCAGAGGAAGAGAGAAAGGGAATTGTGTTGCGGAGCTTAGACATGAAAATAGCGTGCCTTTCCGCAATTCAACAATAAAAGAGAAACATGACAGACGAAAGACAAAGCAAGATTGTAAACAACACGGTATGATGACCATAAGACGTAACAAGAGAGAGAGAGAGAGAGAGAGAGAGAGAGAGAGAGAGAGAGACAAGAGGAGATAGACTATAGAAAGAGAAAGGGAATGGTGTAACGGAGCATAGAGATGAGAATAGCGTGACTTTCCATAACTCTAATGGGAAAACAAACACAACATAAAACGGACAAAGCAAGTACAAAGATAAAATGTATAGTATGTTGACGCTAAGAAGCAGCACGAGGCAGACAAAGAAAAGAGGAGATAAAGTGTAGATAGGTAAACATGACATAAGTCCCCCGTTACCGATCAGCTGTGCGGTGACGTCACTCTGGAGTCTCGATCCTTGCACCACACTAAACATGACCAAACTCTTTCACATTTCTTTCATTTAACACCTCCCAAAGCCCTTGCGTTGTAAATAAAGCAGATTATATAGTTAATCTTTTATCCATATATCTATTTGTGAGTAGAATAAGGTAGTGGTGAGGCATAACTGTGTGTAATTCCATATAATTCTGTGTTCGCATGATATGTGCAGTGAGGCGCGAGGGGACTCCGGAGACAGCTGGCGAGGAGGACAGGAACTACACAGACAAACAATGGCTGAGAGGGAAGAGATTCTAGCCAATTTCCAGGTAATATCTAACTTCCATGGGCGTTATTAGGAATAGAAGGGCTCTCTAATTAAAGGGCAGGGGCTGTTTTATGCTTGTATTGAACCTGAGTTAGTTGCAGCCTCCCTGTGTGCTCCGAAAGAAATTATTCAGAAAACAGCAACATGAGTAGCAACGCTTGCTTACCGAGTCCATATATGCTTAGTAATATTCAGTGTACTCCTGTGAAATTATTAAGAGATATTTCCATACAGCTGCTTTGCTCCTGTTTGCCTGTGTGAGTGTGTATATGTATGTAAGTGCACATGTGTCTCACTGTGGCCGTGTGAAGTGGTTCTTGTTATGCATTCACTACATTGGTTTAACTGATTCGTTATTACTCCAACGCATTGCACAGACAGGAAAACAGTGCTGGTTTGAGTAAGTTTCACAAAGCTCCACTCGCCCATATCAGCAAGCTCATGATAATATTGGGCTTTCGAAAATTTCACTTATTACTTGTCAAGTTTCACCTTGATGTTACACTCAAGAAATCGTATGTGGCAGTAAAGCATTAGTTGTGTTAAATTTAGTTGCGTAATGGCCTTGATGATTTGTTAGTACCAGGGTTTCAAGCCAATATTGATTTTTTTTCATTGAAAGTAGTTCATATCTTAATTTCTGTAAAATTGTATATGATTGTTGCAGTTTGATTAAGGATTTTATTCTATGAGATTATATTAGTAAGCCCTTGAAGGAAATTTAGGGTTATTATTGCTCATTTTGTTGCGATCCACACAGTAAGTACATCATCATCAGGAACTCGCACTAACAGCACACTGGAGGCAGATGGCAAAAACCAAGAATAGCATCAAGTGAGAGCTGATAGGATGCAGATTCCACATTCATTATTATGTAGCCTCCACTTCACCATATCCATAACAATATGTTGTGATCAGAGGGACTTCATCCTGGATGAAAATTTTCCACCCATGTCAGGCTCAGGAATCTAATGTGCATCATAGGCTAGGGCATGTACTTTAGCTGTCAAGCCACAGCAGTCAACTTGGAACAATGAGAGCATGCCAGACCTTGACCATCCAACCTTTACAGTGGCCTAGGGGATTTGTTTTATGTCTAACATTCTTATAGGCTTATTTCAGTATTTACTAATGAATTGCATAGGGAAGCATTTCTCTGTTTAGTGCCATTTTTTAGGGAAGTTGGAACAAGTGTACAGCTTACTTGTACTGGTTGGCAGGCATGTTCAGGCATTGAGGATGTCGGTGAGGCCTTCATGCACCTGGAGGCCGCCAACTGGAACCTTTTGGAGGCACTCCAGGTAGTCATGCCGCAGGAGGCCACTACAGCCACGCCTACACAGCCACCTCCCCTGCAGGCAGTGTCACAGGTATGGTGCAAGGAAACATTTAGGCTGGCAGGAACTGAAGGAGCTGTGTGCTTTCTTCTAAGCAGTGGACATTCAGACCTCATCTGGTAAACCACATCTGACAAGCCACATCTGGTTGTCGCACAGAAGTTCTGTGTAATTCCAGGAAAAACTTAACTGTTTCATCTTTATTGAAATAATATGTCTGCATCTTTTTTGTATACTTATTTCCATAAAACAGGAAAGACAGCTTAATCTAGTGAGTATGGTGTTGAAATATTATACATATATGATGCTTATGCCATTTTTCTCGTAACATTACTAATGAACTGATTAGAAGATTCTATGTATAGTGTTGCAAGAGTATCTTATACATTTTTTTATGTACCAAAGCTAACATATTTTTTACAATGTTTTCAGCCAGAGGTGATAAGTGTTGACTCCTCACCTGAGTCCCTGCTACCACCTCCTATACCCCCCCTGCCCCCGTCCATCTCCCCTGCACCCACACCCTCCTCCTCTCACACACCGGCAGTCATGGACGTGAACATTCAGGTGAGACAAGATATGACACACCATCTTGGGGCCAGATTCAGGCCGTCAGTAGTATATGTATTACTTATATGAGTATAGGCAAATATCAGTTTACAAACATTCAGTTTATATATATATATATATATATATATATATATATATATATATATATATATATATATATATATATATATATATATATATATATATATATATATATATATATATATATATTATTTTTTTTTTTTTTTTTTTTTTTTTTTATGAAAATATTTTTGTCATTTGTTCCAATCTAGGAAGGCAATAAAATTCTTAAATTATTCCAAAAGATACTGAAAATGCATTAAGTTGAAAATGCACAATGTGTGGTTGCTTTCAGTTTACAAAATTTCAGTATTTAAACAAACAATTTTATAAATTGAGATTTACCTGTATTGTTTGTGCATTACAATAGATCCTTGTGTATTAGTACATAATGTGAACACCTTTAGAGTTTTATGGAAACTATTCATACAAATAAATGGGCAGTGCACTCTTGAAATAGGAAGCAGTTCTTATCTTTTTTTTTTTAAGTAAGAGGGATACAAGCCTAGGACAGCTGAAAGGAAGAAAAAAAGTCCACTGAGTAATGATGGGCAGCCTAATAGTGTTATTAGATTGAAAGACTGAGCACTGGCAAAAGGAATTTTTTATTTATGTAAGAGGGACATGGGTCTAGGGCAACAAAAAAGAAGAAAAAAAAAGCTCACTGAAGTGCCAGAAGGTTATTCTAGACAGCTTCATGCAACCAAACTGGCAGCTCAGAGTCATGAAATAGACTCAGGGATAGAAAACAGGGATTGTTTTTCTTTTTTATGTAATAGGGACATTGGCCTAGGACAGCCAGAAGGAATGAAGGAGAAAAAAAAGACTTGCTACTGGTGGTGGGCAGCTTTCTGTACACAAGTGGTTGACACTGGTATGGTTTAGGTGCTGTGTGGCGGGGCATCTGAGGGCAGCACCTTCCCCCTGGAGCTTCCCGGCACAACATCTGTGAGTGAGCTGCGCACAATGCTACACCAGCTGGTCGGCATCAATCCCTGCAATCAGGTAACATGACCTCCATGCTGCCACTCCAGGTTATCAAGGCAGTCTTTTGTTACTTTTTACTCCTTAGGAGGAACTATTGTGTAAAGTGTTGGGTTACATATCTTTTGGTTGGAGTGGTTTTCTTGTTTTTTGCTTTATTCTTCACACTTTTTTTTTCCACTCAGAACAAACTGTTGTATGAAGTGTTGGTTATATATCTTAGAGGTGTGAGTACTTTCCTGTTATTTTTGTTGTATTCTTCATGCAAAAGCTTTTCTGTTTTGCTTTTAGTCTTATGTACTGCTTGACTGACATGTACTTTCTTTCTTTCCTTTCTTTTTTATTTATTTATTTATTTGTTAGTATCAGCAATGTGTATGTGAATGTCTTGCATTGTCTGGGCAATCCCTTTGTGGGATTACTGGCCTGGTATATATAGATAGATATGATATTTTCATTTTTTTTATGAACAGATCTTGGAAGGCTTTAAAGTCCCGGTGGAAGACAGCACAATGATCACCCCAGAACTGCTGCCTGAGTCCCGAACACTATCTCTCAATGCTCATGCTTCTGTCCCCTATGAAAACTACTTTGAGAGGTGAGAAATGCTTTGTTCCCTTCCTTATTTTATTTACACTTAAGATTTCTGGCACCAAACAGACTAGGGACACATTCCTTTCCTTTTTTGCTTCTTTTGCAAATGATTTCTGACTCCTACCAGATAAGGAAGACACTATTCCTGTGCTTTACTCCTTTTACAACTACCTTTTCTCAACCCTTTTCTATTTTTCTAAGCAGTAACCTTTTCTCATTCCATTTTTTCACCAACACTTCCTTTCCTTTATTCTCTCTCTTTCTCTCTCTCTCTTCAAGCACCAACCTTTTCTCATACTCTTTTGCCTTGCCTTTAGAATCAACGGTGCCCACGGAGACCACTACCTCCTGCTGATCCACGACGAGACAGGCAACAAGGACTACAGCCTCAAGTTTTCTGGCTCGAAACGCATCCGGGAGATCAAGAGTGACATGCATGACCTCACCAGCATAGCCGTGCGCCACCAGCAATGGACCGGCTGGCCTCCTAACATTGATGAGGAGAATGTGGGTCTTTTTTGCTTATTCATGTGTTTTGTGGTTTTGTATTTCTCTCTCTCTCTCTCTCTCTCTCTCTCTCTCTCTCTCTCTCTCTCTCTCTCTCTCTCTCTCTCTCTCTCTCTCTCTCTCTCTCTCTCTCTCTCTCTCTCTCTCTCTCTCTCTCTCTCTCTCTCTCTCTCTCTCTCAGGTTATGGAGGATAATGAAAGTCTGTATTGTTCTTCTGTGACTTTGTTCTTCCCTTCCCTACTCTATTTATTGTGTTCTTATTTGTTTTCATGTGCTATTTCATTTTTTACTTCTTTTCTTCACTTTGCTCCACATTATATTCACATAATTTTGAGTTACATGCAGTATATGACATAAGCTCATCCATACTTTTTATTAATTTCCTAATATTTGTTTCTGTTCATAGTGATTTCATAGGGAAAAGGAAGATAGTGAAATTCAACCTACCTTATTGTTTTTAGTGGACTGAAGGAGGACAGTTTGAATAAGCCAGTTATCAAATTTACAGGCAACTCTGGCATCATCCGGCATCAGCAAGCAGCACCACCTGACAGTACGGAGGGCGATCACCAAAGAGCGAACTCCTAAGACTCAACGGAAGGTACGTGGTAGGACTGAACAGCCTGTGATGGAGGACCAAGGTCTCTCTGATATTAGAAAGGAAAGAGCAAGCTAAATATTTGAGTTGTCTGTGAATAATAGTTTTGACAAAGAAACATTCTCATTGTCAAAAGAATTAAGAAATTGGAAGACAAAGAGGAAATTTATCAGTGCTTATATGTATTCATTGACAACTTTAGTGTGGTGATGCTTGCAATAATGTGAAGATGTGCTTATAGAGAGAAAGAGAGAAGGTAAGGTAACATAAATTAAGACAACAAATTAAATAGAAATCCATCTATGTACCTGGCTGAGTCTCACACAGGGTGACCCAGACAAGGAGAAGCAAAAAGATTAAGATAAAACATGTAATAAAGCTTGTAATAGAGAGCAGGAGAGGTAGCATACTTGTCCCTTCTTGATAGTACTGATGGACACAAGAGAGAAATAGAAGTTAAAACATATAGTAAGGCATGTAAGAGGGAGCAAGAGCAAGAGAGGTATCATACTTGTTTCCTATTGACAGGTGCTGATGGACACAGGAGAGAACAGCTCTGGTGACGAGTTTGAGGACGCATCAGAACTCCTCAATGATGACGACGACTTCCTTGCCATGATGGACGTTCCAGCCACCAAAAAGCCACAGACGCTAAGTAAGTTACCAATAGGGATGTCTTATCATAACCTGTGGGATTGGAGGGCCATGTGTGCTCATTCTTGACTGTATGATTAAAAGTCATATTAGTATGTCATTATTTTTGTAAATGCTAATCTCTACCATTTTCTCTTGAATAACTTCATTATTGTACTATATGTTTGTTATTTTAGGTTTTTCTTTTGTATTATCAGTTATTATTGCTGTTATTCTTAAAAACAAATCTCCTTCATATTCTCTGAAGTAACCTCTTTATTGTATGATCTGTTAGTTTTAGTTTTTCTTGTGTATTGTCAGTTGTATTCGTGCTTTTGTGATTGTCAAAGGTGTAATCTCAGTCACAGAGATAAGCTTTGGTTTGAATTTGAATAGTTTTTACCTCATATGACTCACTACTGTGATGATTAATGCAGTCAGTCTGTCTTCTTTCAGGGGACACTGTATTATTGTACTTAAAACAGAATCGGTCCATTTTTTACAGACTGTCCCGTTTACTCTTAGTCTTTCACCAACCACTTCCTGCAAACTTCATTTCATACACTTCACCACACTTCATTATCTCTCTCTTCCTCACACACAACTTCCTGTAGTCTTCATTTCACCCCTTCACCACACTGTACATTATCTTTTCCCTCCTCATCCACCAGTCCCCCATTTCACATTCACCACTTTCCACAGTACCTGCTGACGTGGATGATGAGGTGATGGGGGTCATACACTTCTCAGAGGAGTTCAGGAATCGTTACGGGAGTTGTGTGCCCATGTTCTACCAGGGATCGCTGGAAGACGCGCTCAAGGAGTCTGTTCTGCTTCCTGCTAAGAATGTGAGTGACTGTGCATGGGAAGTCCACCCATGGAAAGATACATTTGTCATGGTAGTCCATAAGAATATAACAAACTAAGAACATGAGAAAATAAGGGAAGCTGCAAGAAGCCGTGGCAGTTCCAGTATGAAACATGCCTACTTATTTTTGCCTATCATTCTCATTCACAAATTTGTATAATCTTCTTTTAAAACTGCTTGAACGAGTACAAGTAGTATTCTATTAATATCTCAGGCTAATGTACTCCTCCATCCATGCACCGGACTGATGTCTCTTGTATATATATACAAGGCTGACATCTCTGTCTACATGCTAAGCTAACATCCCCTCAATTTTGTCCCTCCAATCTGCATACCAGGTTGACATTTCTTTTATTTATATACTGAACTGATGTCTTCTCTGCTTATATGCCAGGCTGAGTTCACTTCTAGCCACATACTAGGCTGGTATACCATCTATTATTTACTAAGCTGATGCCTCCTCTGTCTATACCGAACTGACCTATTCTCTATCCACATACCAGGCAGGGAGCATTACCAGCAGTGTACTGATTGTTTTTGTGTTGAACCTTTACAGAGGAAATTGCTGGCTGTGTACTTACACCATGATGGCAGCATCCTGTCCAATGTGTTCTGCTCTCAAGCCCTCTGCCAGGTCTCTGTGGTGGACTACCTATCTGCCAACTTCATCGTCTGGGGCTGGGACCTGACACATGAGGCAAACAAGGCGAGGTATGGCCATGAGTGTTGCAGTTTGTGTTCAGCGTCTTTTTTCAGCTGAATCTTAAGTCCTCTGATCTGTTGACACTATTGGTTGTTTATTTTATATATTCAGTGGTCACTCGTAGTTTTATTTTCAGCATCTTCCCTTAATGTTGATTCCTCTGATCTGCTGACATTCTATTAATTACTGGTTTTATACAGACATGACCAGCAAATGAAAAGGGCTTAGTATTGAGAGGAAATGCAAAACTACAGGAGGTGAATTGATTTATGATCATGATTTTGCTGGTGAATTTTATTTTAGGAGCATACAGATTACAAATTCTTCAAGGTATGAGTAAAATAGTGCCATTCTTGAGAGAAAATTCAAGAATACAGGAGGTAAATTGATTTTTGATCATGACTTTGCTGGTGAAACTTATTTTAGAAGTCTACAGGTTACAAATTCTTCAAACTATGTTGTACTTCATCGTGATTTACAAATACTGAAGTTGCACATACAAATAAAAATCGGAGACAATCAGTACCTAAAGAATGCAGTCATTTGGTTGGCTAAAGTACCTAAAGAGTATAATTATTTGGTTGGCTCCCCAGATTACTTAACTTAGTCACCACACACTTTGGGTCCATCGCCTCAACCACAGTGAGGAACTTCAATGTGGACAAGCTGCCAGCACTGCTCGTCATCACCCGCACCAGAGGGGTCATTGAAGTCCTCTCTGTTATACATGGTGAGCACACACACACACACACAGTCTCTCTCTCTCTCTCTCTCTCTCTCTCTCTCTCTCTCTCTCTCTCTCTCTCTCTCTCTCTCTCTCTCTCTCTCTCTCTCTCTCTCTCTCTCTCTCTCTCTCTCTCTCTCTCTCTCTCTCTCTCTCTCTCTCTCTCTCTCTCTCTCTCTCTCTCTCTCTCTCTCAACATTTTTTTTTTTTACTGGTGTTTACTTTCTCCATTTACTGATGCTCCTGCACCCTCAGGCAATGGAGTGTTAGACGAGGTTATGACGTCTCTGCTCCATGCGACGGAGATGTTTGAGGAGCAGCGGGCCACTGAGGTGCACGAGGAGGAGGCCAGGGATGCGAGAGAGGCTGTGAAGGCTGAGCAGGATGCTGCGTATATGGAGAGTCTCAAGGCAGACAGAGCAAAGGTACCACTAACTCTTGGGAAGATTTGTAACCAGATAGGATGTCAGTGACAAGAGGCAGCAGACAGATGTATATTCACTGATAACACTTGGCTCTTTTTTTTTTTTCAGGCGGCAGCTAAGAAGCAAGCTGAAATGGAAGAGAAGGAGGAGCGAGCGAGAGCAGAGTCTCTCAAGCAGCAGGAGGATGCTCTCAAGGAGGTATGTGTGTGTGTGCGTGTGTGTGTGTGTGTGTGTGTGTGTGTGAATTTACCTAGCTGTATTTACCTAGTTGTGACGTACAGGAGAGGAGCTAAGCTGATACTGTCCCGTCTCCATAACTGTTTTTATCCAACTTTTCCTTAAAGTGTGTGTGTGTGTGTGTGTGTGTGTAATGTTTTATCTTTTTGCTTGTTCATTCAAACTGTCTTCTTTCATTATCAAAGATTTGCTTTACCATTTTTCTCTTTTTGGCCATTCAGACTGTCTTTCATCATTCTCAGAGATTTACTCATTTTCCCTCATATTATTTATCTATTTATATGTGTTTATATTTATTTACCAAAGTATTCTGTCCTATGCACATAATAACAACACACATGCAATACAAAATGCTGAATAACTCTTCTGTGATCTAATAGTCAACATGGTTAGCCATGAACCCCAGAAGGCTTGGTTTAAGTCATCTGCTTGTATGAGGCAGTCACTATCCAACCACAGATACTGATCATCCCTTGTGTGTTGGTTGATAGCAGCAGGTATTTTGGGAAAGGTAGACTGAGATGCCTACACTAAAAGGTGCATTCAAATTAAGTTATCAGAGAAAGAACATTTTCACTCATTAGACTTATGGTGTGGATGCACCTTTTAACTTTAGTAGTAACCCAATCGTGTTAGTTTCCCATATGCAGAGGGATAAAAGTCTTAATCCGCCACAGGCTCATGGGTCAAAGAGATGGACTTGAGCAGCGAGGCAACACATACACTGGGATATACAACCAACTATACCAATACAAATCCACACAGTACACAAGAAACACTTAACAGAGCAAAACACCAGCATGATAAATAAGCCCCTACTTGTGAGACGGTGCCATGTGACCTCTTTCTTGCGGCACCTTTACACAATCAACCTCCACACAACAGGCTGTGCGGGCCTCCCTGGAGACAGACCTGCCTGAGGAGCCTGACGTAGACTGCCTCCACCCGGTCTCCACCCTCCGTTTCCGCATACCTGGTGGTGAAACCTTCAGCCGCAATTTCTTGGCCAGTACAACCCTTCAGGTGTGTTGAGTGGAGTTGGATACACATGCTGAGTCTGTGATTAAGATTGTTGAGTTGTTATGAGGTGCTGCTGCTTTGGATATGTGAGAAAGAGAAGAGTAGCCAATTTTAAGCTGCTTAGATTATGCAATAGGGATTAACTTGTTTAGAACATAAAAACAAAATAAGGGATGCTGCAAGAAGTTCTCCAGCCTACATGTGGCAGTCCTTGTGTGTTTGTGATTGAAGTTATTGAAATCATGTGAGGTGTGGGTGCCAGGAATGTGTGAAAAATTACTGATAAGCTTGATTTTAGTGCTGCTGAAAATACATTTAGAATACAGAGTGTGGTGGAGGTATTGTGATATATTTTCAGTGGCGATAATATTGTTATGTTCTCCAGGTGCTGCTCAACTTCCTACACGTCAAGGGCTACCCCGCAGATGAATACAAGTGTCTGCAGTCGTGGCCTCGGAGAGATGTAAGTGCTTGCTGCTCATTGCCCTTGGCCATGTTGGTTATTGTTGCACCAATCACTTCATCATCTTATAATTCATTGTCATAAGAGCTGGACAGTGTAAATGAAAATTAAAATGATCTTTCCATGTAGATGTATTTCACAACACATGTTTTCATAGTGCATTTCTGCACATTCTTCCTTGTCTCATAAGTTGATATTGCAGTCACTCACCTCTGTTTGCCTTGGCTTGCAGGTGAGCTCTCTGGACAGCTCCAAGACCCTGATGGACTACAAGCTGTATCCTCAGGAGACCCTCAACATAGAGGAGCGATGAAGAGGAGCCGGCACGCCGTGTCTGTGTCTCCGGGTGGGCAGGTGTAGGGAGGCAGGTGACTGCTGGAGAACATCCTAGGTGAAGTTTTCCATTGTTTTATTTTGTGAATGTGGTTTTCTCAGAAGTCACATTTAATTCTTATCACCTGAGGGTGTTTGTTTGGTATTGTCCTTGGTATTGTCCTTGGAAGACACTGAATGTAATTACAGTAATTCATATTCAGGTTTTGTTATCAATTTGGTGTCAAGAATGTGAAGAAGTCAAAGCTAGTGACAGATTATAGAACTCTGCAGGCTATGTACATAGGAGGCTCTACAAAGTTAACATTTGAAGCTAAAAACTATCAGTGTTAAGCAGAAGTTTAGCATTTTGAAAAGAGTATATATACACATATATATTTCTGAAACTTACTCAGATATCAAATGTAAATTCTTGTAGGTTTAAATTATTGGAAAGTAATTATGCATCTAATTTTATAAAGACTAAGAATATAAATAATATAATAACTATGTGTTTTGAAAGTTTATACTATCAAAATTTGCACCTGTATTCTTCTTCATTAGTTACCTTATACAGCAAGGCACCGAGCTCTTGAGTTGTAAGTTGTGGAGCAAGTAGTGCTCTCCACCTCCCGCCACGCCCCCCAACCCTCAGTCCACATTTGTCTGCTCTTGATTGGTTGCTTGCTTGACTGACAACTGACAGAGAGAGAGAGAGAGAGAGAGAGAGAGAGAGAGAGAGAGAGAGAGAGAGAGAGAGAGAGGTGCATATGTGTGATGTATCCTAGTGGCTCCTGTAGATAGTGGATTTTTTACTGAAGTGTTGTGTCAGAGCGTTGTTACCACATCCCTCCCTTGCTTCTAGGTGCATTATGTATTTAACTTTGTAATTGTAAGGTGAACATTTCCTATCAGAACAAAAGTTAAAGGCTAGAAATTTGAAATAATAAATCATAAATATATCTCGAAAAAAAAAACAATCTTTATTATCTAAGAAAATTTGTTGATAGATGGGACTGAAGAACACATGATAAGGACATATCCTATCTCTGTCCTGCTTCAGAACAAGTGAGAACTATTTCTACCTGCACCCAGCCAAACTCACTGATGCGGCCTTTGCATTTCACCCTCTGATCTCAAAAACATTGCTTGGGTAGTGCATGTGAAGGTCAGCTTTGCCTAATATATATATATATATATATATATATATATATATATATATATATATATATATATATATATATATATATATATATATATATATATATATATATATATATATATATATATATATTGTTTTTTTAACTTCCAACAGATCATGACACCACCACCAGCACCTCTTCCAGCCTCACTCCTTCCCTTTCTTCCACAAGCACCTCTACCATCACCCGTTCCTATACCAGCACCCCTTTCAGCTTCATCCCTTCTCCATTCTTCCATCAGTTCCTTTGCTGTCATTCCTTCCCTCTTCCTCCATCAGATTTTTCCAGCATCATCTCTTTCCCCTTCCTCCACCAGCATCTTTGGTATCACCCCTTCCTACAGCAGCACCCCACTTAGCCCTTCTCCTGTCTTCCCTTTGCTGTCATCCCTTCCCCCTTCTCCCATCAGTTCTTTCAACACCACCTCTTTCCTTTTCTCCCACCAGTACCTTCAGTCTCTCCTCCAAGTTTGTTTCCTCAGTTTATGTGGTGCAAGTTTAGCTCAGTTACTGCAGTTGTGAGGGAAATGAGTGTTTTTCTGTGTATATTGGGATCTTGAAGACGGCATGTTTCTTTTATTTTCCTTGCTGTGTGAAGGAATAAGAGCAGAACTGTGTAATGAGGGAGCTGGTGGTGATGAGATTATCACGAACATGAAACAGGGCAGTTACGTGTCGTAAACTTCACCTGCTTGTTACTGCAAAGCTTTGCTATTCAAAACAGTTGCTCAAAGTTTTTATTTTGTTATGGCTGTGCTCAGTACTCTTGTTATTATTGTTGTCCCTCACACTTGACTCAAGGACACAGCTATCATGTTTTGCATGTGTATTGTGACTTGTTGAATACCATCTCTGTTTCTGTGACTACTTCAGGTCCAGCTCATTGAGACAGTATCAACATGCTGTAGCTTTCCATCACTCCATAGTTCATGCTACATGCCACACACCCAGTCCTTGCTGTCTCTGTGCCAGTGTGCCACCTTGTGTAGGCATCAGCTGTAGCCTTCCATTCTCTCCACAATAGTTACAGTTATTTACAACTGTAGTCTGATTGATTTTCCATTTTTCCTCAGTGAGATGCTTCACATTTATGTGTGTTAACTCCAACTCAATTTTTTCTTTATATATATATATATATATATATATATATATATATATATATATATATATATATATATATATATATATATATATATATATATATATATATATATATATATATATATATATATGGTGATTTCACATCCTCATGGTGTATGAGAATGGGTTACATGATGAGTTACACCTGCAGGTAACACATGTTGCAGTGTGTTGTGCATGTGAGAGATGCTTGCAGTATGAGTACTTGGACCATTCATTAGAACATGAAGCAAAGCACCAAACAGGAAGTTGTGGGTGTGTAGGTGTTGTTCACTCTCAGCTTATAACAAAGTGGAAGGTAACTACAAGCACTGCAGGAGCAACTTACTGGGCCACACTCGCCCCACCTCTGCTGTCTTGGGACACGCTTCTCGGTTATTGTTTAATATATTACTTATAAGACTGTTTTTTTCTTGAAGCAGCTGATTGTTGTGTAGAATTGCACACTGTTATAAAGAAACAAATATCTGAAAGTTACTACAGAGTGGCAGCTCATTGGTATTGTTGGTGTGTATGGTAATCCAGCTAAAGGCAGGATTGCAGGATTCTGTTTTGACCATTCTTGTATTGTGGATATGGTTCAAGAAGAGCCAGTAATCTCATGATAGTTTTTGAAATTACATTAGGATCTTAGTGCCCAAAATACACTGTGTAATGATCTGAAGACTTTTGTTTGCATACAGCCAGCCTGCTTTGCTTCATGGGAATATCCCACACATGTAGTTGAATGCATCATTCAATTTCTTTACATCTGCCAATGTGTGCTTTGTGTCCAGTGTTCCCTGTTCACCACACACTTTCACATTTTCCGTCTCCCACAAATCTGGCATCATAGGATCCAACAGCTGCTACCTCCCAACTGTAAATACACCTTTTTAAGTAACTGCATTGTGTTGAAACATTACTCCTTTGGAAACAAATGATATTCTAGCTTCTAGTTACAGTTTGAACATGTCGTTCATGTTTCTCACACTTACTGGCCCACACCAGTGAAAATTATTATTTAACTTTTTTTTTCTCCCTCATTCTATAACTATAGTACATGTCTGAATTTTCTTCTTGTTTTGTGTGTGTTAATTATACAATGATGGGCTGTGACTTCCATTAAGGACAGATTCATCTTGAGATCAGCTTTTGTGTGGATCGAGAGACAACAGACATAACATTAGCCTTTCACTGCAGCTTCTTGAGTATGTTCAGATGGAGTGTAATCAAGTAATCATTATGTGTTAGAGTGAGGAAGAATGCCCTGTTAATGACTATTTTATGAGGGTTATGTTTACTGTATGTGAGAAAGAACACTGCTTTGTGAGACTGTAAGGTGACTGTGTAGCACTGGAATGTCATTAGTTAATGGAAAGTGTGAATATGCCTCAGACTGTTCCCATTTTGGCAAAACTCCTTCTGGCTGTCATAGTAGTGTGCCTTGAACTCTGATCCTAATGAAAGAACTAAATTAATGAGTTTAGTCATATTCCAGTCTCCACATTATGTCACAGCATTGCATACATATTACATACATAGGTGCTTAAACTTTTTTGTGCAGAGAGCAATGAATCTGAGGAGCGGTGATCCACAGTGGCTTGAGAGCAAAGGTGTGCACATATGTGATTTTCATCTACAATAGTAAATCAACATTTAAAAAAAACAAGTAGCATTTTTTTAACATCTGTATCATGGAAACAAGCATTTTAGGCAGGTTTTAGAATTTTCATGTGTTCCTCTGATCATTTACATTGAAAGTCAAACGTTGTTGATTCTTGTATTTCAACAAACTTTGCTCTCATGAGACAACCATATGTTATATGTTGCCAGAAGGTATAGGCTGTGAAGTATCTGGTTAGTTTTATCAGAAATCAGCATTAGTGGATATGTCTAAGAATATTTCAACCCAGCCAGGAGAGAACACAAAAATATTGGCTTAGAAGTGAGTGGACTCATTCCAATCATCAGTTTAGGTAATGTTGACATACTTGTCCAAGTAATCATCTTCGTAAGCAAGATAATGGCATGTGTCTGAACATTCAGTGCTTCTTCCAGGGTATCTTCATGTATTACATTGCTTCCACTTTCATTCATTGTGTTTCACAATTAAAAAAAAATCCACTTTCATTCATTGTTTTTCACAATTAAAAAAGAAAAAAATCAAAGTCACATGGTATAACTTCAACATGCTGTTCAGAAGACATAAGGAAGCCGGAAATTTGGATTTTGAAAGTTTAGCTTTCTATGTTTGGGGTGTCATAGAAAACGCGTGGTTCCATGAATCGAATGGTGTGACTTATATTTTTCCCAAAATTTAAAGGTAAAACGGGTTTGTTTGGGGAAATTTAAAGGCCCTCCAGCAATTAAATCCCTCATCACGTCAACTGTTCACCCTAAAATATGGTAATTGCAAAAATACCCATATGTATATATATATATATATATATATATATATATATATATATATATATATATATATATATATATATATATATATATATATATATATATATATATATATATATATATATATATATATATATATATATATATATATATATATATATATATATATATATATATATATATATATATATATATATATATATATATATATATATATATATATATATATATATATATATATATATATATATATATATATATATATATATATATATATATATATATATATATATATATATATATATATATATATATATATATATATATATATATATATATATATAAAGATGAATGTTCTTACATCTGGCAACTGTGTATATTTTAACAATTGTGTTCATGTCCTCTGGTGTCGAGAATGAAGTGTGATTTAGGGAGACACGAAGTTTTATCTTGTGTACTTGCCAGTGTCTAATAAGTCTAAGAGACTTTTAGCACAGCTAGATGAGTCTGAAAGAGGTGTCACTACACGTTCGGCCAAGAGAGAGAGAGAGAGGAGGAGGAGAGGGGGCAGCAGTTGAGTCTACGGAACACCAGGGCCTCAATTCCAGATACCATTCACAATTAGTAAGTATTTTTAGCAATAATCATATTGAGTAAAATGTTTTTATTATGTTAGATACATATGTATAGTGTTTGTAGGAATGTAGGTATTTATTTCATTTTGTAATGCAGACAATAACTACCATAAAAAATAACAAAAATAAATTTTCAGAGTGCTATCTTTACAAGAGTACCGTACTGTACAGTACAGTAAGCAATAATTGGAGGAAATATTACACGTATGTCCACCTAACTTCTGTAAAACTTATAAGCAGATTGGATTTTTTTTTTTTTTTTTTTTTTTTTGGGTGGGGGAGGAGAGATTCTGACCTTAAATGGAAAATGTATGTATGTCACAGTGGCAGCATCACCACCATCCTGCACTGGAGTGTCTCCTCTCTACTTACTGCTATCTAACCACTCCCACATGCTGAGGAGCCTTTATTCCATAATAAAAAAAGACATTGATCTGTTGTGTGAATGGTCTCAGCGACGACCTTGAGTCCATCGTGCATTACCAAAGGAATCCACCCAGAAGCAGATAGATAATTAATTGACCACAAATTCTTGATGTACTACAGTGTAAATGAAAAAAAAAGTACAATATAAAGCTCATTTGTAATTTTAGTCAACTGGAAAAAAACGCGGATTACTGGGATTGTCAACTAGAACATAGGTATAAGACCAACTGCAATTAACGTGATAGTTTCTTCAATGCTTGCCCTCTACTCGTAGTTGAAATCTGAACTAGTTAAACGTAAATAATGTTATTTAGACTACAGTATCGTTATATTAACTGCATTTTAAACTACTGTGATTAACCGCATGTACTGATACGCAGTAAATCTTAGTGAATGGAGTAATCTTAACACACACACACACACACACACACACACACACACAAAGCCTGCATTACGCCGTGCCTGCTATGAGGGCGTGCGGGTGGCGGGGCCTCAGGGGACGGCGTGACGGAGACCAGGCAGTAAACGCCCCCCCCCCCATCACGTCTACCAGTGTGTTGCGTTGAAGATCAGAATTACGCACACTTTTTTTTTTTTTTTATGTAGGAAGGACACTGGCCAAGGGCAACAAAAAATCCAATAAAAAAATGCTCACTGAAATGACAGTCCCATAAAAGGGTCAAAGCAGTAGTCAAAAATTGATGAATAAATGTCTTGAAACCTCCCTCTTGAAGGAATTCAAGTCATAGGAAGATGGAAATACAGAAGCAGGCAGGGAGTTCCAGAGTTTACCAGAGAAAGGGATGAATGATTGAGAATACTGGTTAACTCTTGTGTCAGAGAGGTGGACAGAATAGGGGTGAAAGAAGAAAGTCTTGTGCATATATATATATATATATATATATATATATATATATATATATATATATATATATATATATATATATATATATATATATATATATATATATATATATATATATATAACCTAAATTCTGCTGTATTTGGAAAGTGGCAGTTTTGCATAATATTCGGAATAATTACATATGTACGATAATTTTACCAGAAGTACAATAATTTCAACCTGTGTAATACGATAATATGGCCAAAACAATCTGGCAACGCTGCTGCTGCCTGACAAGTTAACCAGTTACTCGTAGTGTGTCGCGTCTATGGATGGTGTTAGTACGCATCTGTTTCAACTCCCAGCCTGACAGAATTTTTTTTTTTTTTTTGTGTGTGTGTAACCACGCCTATACAGTGGCTGCCAGGGCTTACCCATGAGTTAAACCTTCTTTAGTTGGTAATGAGGAAGGCGTGGGCTCTAGCAGTGGACACCCGAAGGCAGCAGTGGGTGAAAACAAGCAAAATAAAGAAAAGTTTGGCTGTGAGAAGGTGCTAGACAGCCAGCCATAGTGACGAGGAGGCAAGAAGGTACATCACCACCACCACCACCACCATCACCACCACAGGGAAGGTAAGGTCAGGAAGTGCTAGAATAAATTTAGGTAACAACGTAACTTTTTAATGAATAAATTTAGGTAACTTAACGTAACTCTTTAATGAATAACTGAACAATCCACGGTTTTAACTCATTTTAATGCATCTCACCTAACCTCCAGCACAATATATACCTGTGTCAGCCTCGTCTCGTTGCTAAAAACCGTAAAATTTAACTTAATGAAAATGTAAACAATCTGGGTCGTCTCTCTTTATCAGCCATTATTTATCTTATCTGTGAGTGTTTTAAACCAATACTGTCGCAAAGCGGAGCCACATGACCAAACTTTGATATCCGCTCGTTAGATATACCTGCCATTACTTAGTTTAAGTTTGGCGAGGGTTTAAATGAGTGAGAAGGGTTGGTCGTCCCCCCCAATGGCCCCCCACCGCCATCTTGGATAAGGCTCCCCAGCCCCCTCCGGTTCCAATATTATTTTTTTTTATTTCCTAAGTATTTTATTTCGGCTTGTAGCTAAGATTTTATGGTTTGTAAAAATATTTCGTTGTTTTTTAAGTTATTTGAGTGCGTGTATTGCATGAAAAGTGGTGATTTTGGCGTTGCTTTTGTGTAAATAAGAGGGCCGTTTTCGGTGTATTTTTTTACGGTCCCAAATTAGATTTTTTATTTCAGCCTGTACTAGGTTCTTATTGGTTTTAAAAAATAGTTAGTGTTTTTTTTAAGTGTGTTGCCATCCCGCTCAGTGAAATGCGTGCACCGTACACTTGTTTTTATTCGTGTTCAACTTCCAATAATATTGAATTTTTTTTCGGTAGATTTTTTTATTTGTGCTTGTAGCTCACTTTAAATAGTTTTAGAAAATAGTTAAGATTTTTTAAAGTGTTTTCTGTTATGTTTAAGCCAGAATGGGTGGACATTTGAACGATTTTAAATGGGGTGAAGGTTCCAACAGTTTCCAGATACTTCTTTTTAAATATCTTTAATACTACTGCGTTTTGAAATGTGTTGTTATTTGTGGCATTAGTTAAAATGTGTGGCAAGTCTGAATTTATAAAGCATTCCTGTCTAGCTGCGTTTTTTAGAGGGGTCATTTTCAAAATGAAATACGTACGTACGTAAATAACGGTCGCTGTGACGTCATCAACCCCCAGCCGTGACGTCACAAGCCCCCCAGCCGTGACGTTATCAGAGTGGTACCTTCCCTAACTCTCTTCCAGTCCCTCCCAGTAAATATTCAGTGTTTTTTTTTTTTTTCAAGGTATTTCAAGGTGTGTGTGTGTGTGTGTGTGTGTGTGTGTGTGTGTGTGTGTGTGTGTGTGTGTGTGTTGCCTTATTTTTCGTTGTACAGATGGTGATGCAGTGTGTGTTGCTTTTGTCTTTCGTTGTACAGATTGTTATGCAGTGTGTGTGTGTGTGTGTGTGTGTGTGTGTGTGTGTGTGTGTGTGTGTGTGTTGCCTTATCTTTCGTTGTACAGATGGTGATGCAGTGTGTGTGTGTGTGTGTGTGTGTGTGTGTGTGTGTGTGTGTGTGTGTGTTGCCTTATCTTTCGTTGTACAGATGGTGATGCAGTGTGTGTGTGTGTGTGTGTGTGTGTGTGTGTGTGTGTGTGTGTGTGTGTGTGTTGCCTTATCTTTCGTTGTACAGATGGTGATGCAGTGTGTGTGTGTGTGTGTGTGTGTGTGTGTGTGTGTGTTGCCTTGTCTTACGTTGTACAGATGCTTATGCAGTGTGTGTGTGTGTGTGTGTGTGTGTGTGTGTGTGTGTGTGTGTGTGTGTGTGTTGCCTTGTCTTTCGTTGTACAGATGCTTATGCAGTGTGTGTGTGTGTGTGTGTGTGTGTGTGTGTGTGTGTGTGTGTGTGTTGCCTTGTCTTTCGTTGTACATATGCTTATGCAGTGTGTGTGTGTGTGTGTGTGTGTTGCCTTGTCTTTCGTTGTACATATGCTTATGCAGTGTGTGTGTGTGTGTGTGTGTGTGTGTGTGTGTGTGTGTGTTTTGCAAATGTACGCGCGCGCGCGCGCGCTTAGGTTTAGATTATATATAATTATTTTTATAGAGAATTGCTGTTGTTGTTGTTGTTGTTGTTGTTTCATGAAATGTTATTGATATTTCATTACCGTTACTGTTTTGTAGTAGTAATAGTAGTAGTAGTAGTTATTATTATTTATTTTTTTTGTTATTGAATTAATAGTTATTTAGTTATGTTTATTTATTTATTATGTATTGAATTTCTTGCTACAAATTAAAATTATATAAAATTATGATTATTTTATTTGCATTCATCTATCCACTAACTCACACTTACCCACCCACCCACCTACACTAGCCAACCTTTCCAGCCACCCACTCAGTCACATCCACCCATCCACCCACCGCACCACTATACAGAAGTGTACAGAAGCGATAGTTATAGCTAAGGGAGAGGTGAAATGAGGGTCTGAAAGAGGTGTCAGAAGCATCAAATACTGTGTTAGTCACCAGAGGGAGGAGAGGCAGACAGGAATGCCCTGCCATAGTTTGGTTCCCTGAATGATGCAGGCGGTGGTATGGGGGGAGCTATTGGTCCTGTCATGTAGATGTCAATTGATCTGACCTGCACGTTACTGCTTCACACCTGTGGTGCGGTGACGCCTAACGAGGTGTTGGGCAGGATTGTGTGTGTTTGTATCAAAACACTAGACGAATATATATATATATATATATATATATATATATATATATATATATATATATATATATATATATATATATATATATATATATATATATATATATATATATATATATATATATATATATATATATATATATATATATATATATATATATATATATATATATATATATACGTTTAAATAAAGTACTTCTCCATTTTCTACCTTTGTGACATAACAACCGCTATAGTAATATAGTAATAAAATATTGGGCTCGTTCTGACGATTTCTGTAGGTGGAGTGTGCGAGTTTTGGGCTGTTTTTCGGGTGGGAGTGGGCGGGAAAACAGTCCGCGACCTGGCAACTCTGGAGAAGAGGCACTGAAAAGACTGGGGTCATACGGGCGGCGAGGTTATGTGGAACTGTCCTGACAATCAAAACCGAACATCTCATGTCATGTTTGGCCTAAGGGGACAATCTGTAATGATAATGAGAGTGATAAGAGTGCTTCCCCCTTTCTGCGAGGAGCATGGGCAGGCAGGCAGGCACAAGGTAGGCAGGCAGGCAGCAGCAGCAGCAGGCCGCGGCGACCTTCACGGGTAGTGCGCGGCGGCGGCAACAGGTGTCACCACCACCACCGCTCCCTCAATCAACAAAAACAACCTGTTCCTCTCACTCCATCCCAGTAAGTTTAAACCAAATTTCCCCTTCATTAACACACTCCACCTCTACTCCTTCGCTTCCACATGGTAGCCTAGACTCGTGCAGTCGACTTGGGGTTGCTGAAGTGGTGGTGTGGTGCCGGTGTTGGTGGTGGTGGTGGAAAGTTGAGTGAGGTGAGGCGAGGAGGTCGGGCATCACCTCGCCCAGCTCAGGATTCGTGTCTTGTTAGATGTTAGATAAGATTGTGGCTGTCCTCCTGCAACTCCTTTTCGCCTGTGCTTTACTGCCCATCCCTCGAGGGAGCTGTGGGTGCTAAATGCAACGCTTGGATAGTGAACGGAGGTGTTATGTCGAGGTTGGAATGGTGACAGCGGCTTATGGTAAATTTTCGGCAAGCAGCATCAGTTTTGGGTATTTTTTTCTGCCAAGGGATTTGCAGGGCATGATCTGCTTATTATTTGTGTTTATTCAGATGAGAAACATCATATTATTCCCTTGCATAAGTGTTATGAAGGAAGTGTTGGCAGTCTCAGCATGCCTACTACATGTTCACTTCATAATTCCAGTTTTAGTGCATAATATTGGTATTTTGTGCTCAGTGGTTAGTAGAGTATGGTTTTCTTGTTGTCATTTGTCTCCTTGTTGGGTTTAGGTATACTTATTGTGTTTATGTGAGTGTAGGTTGAGCTCTGAAGGGCAAATATTTAGGCAGTAGAGTGGCGGTCACGTCTCTCTCTCTCTCTCTCTCTCTCTCTCTCTCTCTCTCTCTCTCTCTCTCTCTCTCTCTCTCTCTCTCTCTGTTCATATTCTTATAAAATGTGGTGATTCAATACTATAACTTGTCATTCCAATACCAACATAGTGCTCCAAGGTTAACACATTTTTTTGTTAGATATTGAAAGTTGCTGCCCTTCGTATAGGTGGTCAACCTATGTACAAGGTATACCATGAATTACTAATTTCCTGGCCAGAAGTATAGGTCCACAAATACTTGAGATCAAACTAAACTCAAGGAAATACAGTAGATGCTGTGTAGTTGACTAAACTGCAGCAGATGTGGAATTTTGACCAGGAGAGGGGGCCCCTAGACTACCCAAGCTGGGAGAGGGACACGTGGGAAGCTTTTCTGCTCCCTTGGTGGGACGAGGATGGTGGTGGATGGCGAGGGAGATGACAGGCGTCACTACTGTGTAGTTCCCCAGGGAGTGAGATGGCAAACATCACTACTGAGTAGTTCTTCATTGAGGGAGATGGCAAACATCACCATTGCATAGTTCCCTGGTGAGGGAGGTGGCTCATCACATCAAGACTAGTGCCTTGTCCTTGTCGGTTTTATGTATTATGGACAACCGCTACCCTGTTTCCTCTCCTGCCACTCACTTTGTCCTGCAGGGGTTGGTGAGCATAGGGTGAGGCTTCCACACAGTGTTGAGAGAGGGAATAACATTGTCCTCTTCCTTTTCTTGTGGACAGCATCACGTGGTGCTGCACGTCCTCTTCCTTTTCTTGTGGACAGCATCACGTGGTGCTGTTCTAATTGGCTGTCTCTCCCTCCATAGGTTTTAATATTCACATTGTTCACCTTCCCTTCTTTTTTCTATTTAACCTATTCTAAACTCTCCTCAACCTGTTTCCATGAACATATCACATATATTCCATTTATGGATTAACCTTGAGTATGTACTCTCACTAGCTTAGTTAACCGCACACAATTTGAATGGGAAGATTTTTAGGGTTACTAGTGAAAAAGATGTTTCAAAACAAAATTGCAGTACAATTAGGAGGATGGCTGCCTTCAATAAGATGTAGACTTACTGCAAATGTAACGTAATTCTTTGATAATTACTGCAAAGGACAGTTAAGCAAGTATCATATATTATAAGGAATGTCTGATATAGTGAATTAACTTAGAAATTTGTCAAGTTTCTTTTGAATTTTGTGCACATATCATTGTAAGAATAAAGGAAGCATTTAAGTGAAAGTTCTTGTGTTTCTAAGAACCAGTTTAAGTTGCTGTAAATCATTCTTCTTTCTTAGCCTGCGTAAGCTACTGGAAATGCTTCTTGATGTTTCTGGTATGTTTCCCTTCCTGCTTTTTTATTATTTTGTATGTTTAGAAAGTATGCTTATTCCTGTCATGGATGCAGGGGGAGGTGCTGACATCATTGTAGTGTAAGCCTCCAGATGCCTTGCAAGGAGGGACAGTCAAGCTTGAGGTTGAATACTTAACTGCACATTCATATTCAGGACAGACGTACATGTTTCTGAAAGTGTGATGCACTTCATGTCTCGTATTAGGAAGGCGACAGGCATGTGTGTGGATGTTATGGTATATCTTAAGTGTAAACTGTCCACTGAGTGGTTGCTTCTGCCATTACCAGGCAAGCCAATGTGAGAATTTTTAACTATTTTTGACATTAATTTCCAGCTATGTGGGTATTACTGAACTCTTGAATGTCAAACCACTTGTCTTGTGATGTGTTGAATTACCAAATGAAACTAACTGTGTAGAAAGTAAAACCAATTATGAAACAAAAACATGCATCTCCGTAATTTTAACGAAGCCCATACCTCTTACCCTGCAGTTATTGATTGCCACTCATATGTCTTGTATTGGACCAAACTATATCTGAGAACAACAGTGGAGATACAGAAAAAAATACACCATGAAATGAATGCAATGAATGGTTCTGGCTTGCATGTAGAGAGTGCCAGGAGGGTGACTGCCTTGCCTCTTAATTTGTGGCATTGGTTCACAGCTGCTGCTCTTCCTTCATTGTTTGTTGGTCAGGTGACGGCACTTGTTGTCTCAGCTCGCAGGCTTTCACTGTAAAGAGGAGCACCTGATAATCGTCACCATCAGTGTTTATTGAATTAGCATGCAGGTTTTCAACACTGAGGAACATTCAGTTATTATCAGGGGCCTTTGTTTTGTCTCTCAGGTTTTTGTTGAGGTTTTCCTCTCATCAAGGAAATTGGTTGACTGATTAAGTTTAGGCCTCATAACAGTGAGGTCATTTGGGACAGAGATTATCTATTTATCACCACTTTGCCCAAGTTTTCAAGTGCACCTCCCACTCCAAGTGTCAAGATAAGTATGATTTGTATCTTGAAGAACAGCGGGTGTCTTAGTTCAGCCATACCAGTGATGGGTGGTCAGCCCATCTTTTGGCTGACTGCTGGACTGACTGAAGTATTAGTTGGTTTATTGAAAGTGAATACTGTGCAAGACTCCTGAATTAAGTGAAATGTTGATAGAATTATTTAAAGTGAATGTTGTGCAAGATTGCATATGTTTAGAAGTGGTGTAAGGTGTTAGTAATTACAGATAACAAATGTGCGTTGTGTATCCAGCCAGTTAAATCAGTGATGCCCAGACTGAAAGAATTTAGCTTGGTGAGTTTTGAGTTTTCAGACATGATGTGCACAGCAATTGAAGTAAATATCTTTATTACATAGTGTAATATAACTTGAGTTTGTATGAAGTTGTTTGGTTTACCTTGAGAAAAAAAAATATGCCAGCATGACCACTGTGGCAGGTGTGAGGAGAAAGACTATTGCCTGATCCAAGTTGTGCCTCTTAGGATTACAAATGAGGGAACTACGCCGGACAATCACATGGCCAGGGCGAAACTGTGGCAAGTAGCTGATGCTTTGTTTTTGTTCCTGAGTAATTCAGTGATGTTGCTGTGGTGCTGTGGCAGATTGATTGTATGTCTGTTTATTGCAAGGTAGAGGAAGGATGCTGGGAATTGGTTGGCTGGTTCTGCTGCTTGTTCTGGTTGAAAAGACTTTGATTTTGTTTTCTGTAATTCCAGTTTTGGATAATCCTTTTGGTCCTTTTCTTTAGGGACCAGCACCCCATTGGGTATTCTTTTATATATAATTTTTGTTGCCCTTGGCCAGTACTAATCTTACTTTTAAAGATATTGTAATGTGATGTCATTCATTTGTTTGTTTCTTTCTTTTCTTTTCCTTTCTGAAAATGATGTAATGCTCTTGTTTTCTCTTTTTTTTTTCCATACATGATGTTATTTTCACTTCTTTGTTTTCAAGGTCATAGATAAGTAAACATCAGTGATTGTGATTGTTTACTGTGGTGAAGGACAGATACATAATGCTGCTGGTTTTTCAGATGTGAGGGAGTGAGACTGGAGTCCCCTGCCACCATGGTTGTCTGGGTGCTCCACTCCCCTGCCATGTCATGATTCAGGGGCAGCCTAGGACATTTGTACCAGGAAGTAAGTTTGTGTTGGACTGAAGGGAACCAGAAAATGCTCCTTTCTTCCTGGAACTCAGTGGAGACTTTTTATTTTGTGATATTTTTTTGAGAACGTTACTTTTTTGTATAGATGTGAAAGAAATTGATTTGTGATGCATTCAAGCTGCCTAGCGGAGGATAGAGTGATGTGCAAAGATGCGCGGCGGTGAGTGCCTGGCCTGGTGTAGTGTGCTGAAGAGCTGGCGACTCCTGTGTTGAGGGGCAGGAGCCTTGCAGTATGTGAGGCAGCCGGGACAACAGATGGCAGTGCTTCCAGTTTACTCGAGTGCCTTATTGATGAGTGTTATTAAAAAATCTGCCTGATACTGAAAGAGAAGACAATAAATATCAATATATATATATGTAGATATATATGTATATATATATATATATATATATATATGTATATATATATATATATACATACATAAATAAATATATACATATGTGGAGATAAAATTTTATATATCTTTAACTTTACAAAACTGCTGACTATAGATATATTTTGTGGTCCTTGAAAAGTGACTCTATAGATATTTTTTAAGTAGATTAGAGTAGAACAAAAAAGTATTATATAACAATCTATTGTGTGTGTGATTGACCGGAAAGATAATCATTGGAACAAAACAAAACAAAAAAACAAATGCCATTCCACAAGAGCTTAACCAGGAGGCCACGTAAAGTAACAATGACCCCAAGTGTTCTTAAGAGTGCCATCTCCTTGCTGCAGTAAACTCAAGCATCCTGACAGCACTGAGACAACCAAGAGACCCAAACATAAAGACCAAACCCCAGCCCCCCCCGCTCATCACCCTCATCCTCGCTGTTCTAAGGGCACCAGCAAGTTGTGTCAAGATGAGTCTGAAGCGCATCCGGCGGAGACTCTCACAAACCTTCACTCGCTTCCATGATGGCAGCCTCACGGAGCTTGCCGAGCACCTCACCATCGAGGAGAACGGCGGCATCAGGGAAAATGGTGAGATGTGATTACTGTGCTTGACATTGCAGTGTTCTTTCCTATTTCATAACAGATTTTATTGTATTTTTTTCTCATGGACTTAATATTATTCTTAATGTATTCTTTCTCTGACATAATATTAATGATATTTCCTGACATAGTGTTCATTGTATTGGTTTTTCTCAGACTTGATGTTATTTACTGTTCTCTCCTTTCCCTAACATAAGACCAACAATATTATTTCTCTTTAGACTACTTACTGCATTCCTTCGTTTTCCTTACTTAACAATTCTTAATATTATTCTTTCCCATTTCCTAACATATTGTATTGTTTTTTCTCATTTACTATATGCTCTCCTTTCCCTAACATAACATTAATATTATTATCATTAATGCTACCTACTGTATTTTTTCCTTTTCCTCATGTAAAATTGCTACTATTGTTATTACTCTTATCTAACATAAAGTTATTAACTATATCTTGTGGAAGCTATGCTAGTTACTGATAACCTAAGTCATAAAAAACAGAAGTATGAGGAAATCAAGAAATCTCATTCTGAGTTATCAGGAGTTAATATTATTTTTGAGTGAGCTGATCTTTTTGTCTCCTCGGCTGTCCTTGTATTTTCATCCATATTGAGATCCGTCATTCCTTAGCCCACAGAGATGCTTATTCCTCTTTTTTTAAGCCATTCACTCTTGGACAGTTTTCCCATAATCACTTTCAGTCTCTGCAACACTTACCATTGTGCTGTAGTCTCATGAACACTTTTGTATTGTAGAAAAGATAGAAGTAGCTTACTCTCTTTTCCTCTCATATTTACTTCCCTTTAACTCTTTCATTCTTCCTCCTATCTCTCAATACTTTCTCTTTCTTCTCTCTTTTAACTCAGTGTCCTCTCTGCAACACTTACCTTTGTGCTGCAGTCTCTTGAACACCTTTGTAGTGTAGAAAAGACCAAAGTAGCTTACTGTCTTTTCTTCTCATATTTACTCCCCCTGAACTTTTTTCATCCTTTCTCAAATCTCTCAACACTTTCCCTTTCTTTTGTCTTTTAACTCAATCTCTTCTCTCAGCCTTGCCCTCCTATCCCATATTAACAGAAGAAAGAACAACTACCTTTAACTCTTAAATCCATCCTTTTATTTGTATTTAATTCCTTGTAACTTTTTCATCCTTTCTTTAATTTTTGTACATTGAGTTTTTACAATGCTCTGAATGATGACAAAAGACAAACATAGCAATGAAAGAACTAATGTCATGTTATTCATCATATTCTGTATCCTCTTAAGTATCCGTTTAATTTTAGCTGGATGTCTTTTGCAACCATTCCCCATTTCTCTCAGTTCAGTGATCCCTGGCTCTTTTGGGGGAATGGAATTAAGAGCAGATTTATTTTTGTACTTTTTTACCATTTTTATTCCTTAGACACACTTTTCACCAGTTTTATTGCTTGGACACTCATTTCACTATTTTTATCTCTTGGACACTCTCTCTGATAACAAAACATTAACAAAAAGTTAAAACAAAGGCAATATAAGTGTCAGTCCTTAAAAGAGTAAAAAAAAATATATACTGAAATGATGAGAAGTGTCTTGAAATATGCTTTACTTACATGCCAGGTTGGTTATTCATGTCAGGTATGATTATTGCTGCAAAAAATTATGCAAAAGACTGCGTATACAAAGGAAATATTATGATTTTTATGTTATATTGCTTCCTTGAACTGCAGCCTTTTTTATACTCTCTCTCTCTCTCTCTCTCTCTCTCTCTCTCTCTCTCTCTCTCTCTCTCTCTCTCTCTCTCTCTCTCTCTCTCTCTCTCTCTCTCTCTCTCTCTCTCTCTCTCTCTCTCTCTCTCTCTCTCTCTCTCTCTCTCTCTCTCTCTCTCTCTCTCTCTCTCTCTCTCTCTCTCTCTCTCTCTCTCTCTCTCTCTCTCTCTCTCTCTCTCTCTCTCTCTCTCTCTCTCTCTCTCTCTCTCTCTCTCTCTCTCTCTCTCATAGGTAAGAAATTAGTTCATAGTTTGAGGCATGTTGACACAGGCTATATTTACTTTACCCCCGCCAGGCTCCACCACCACCCCAACCTTCACTAGAATCAGCCGTCGCCTCTCCCTCTCCAACTCGAGGATTTTCAGTGACTCCCACAAACAAGGTAGAGTGATGTGCTGCTTTGTCTTATTACCACTGCTGTTTGTTTGAGGTCCTTCTGTTATGCTGTTTATCTTTTGTGTTTCTGTAGGGAGTGTTTGTGTCTGCTTTATGTTTCTTTATTACCACTGGTGTTTGTTTCAGGTCCTCTGATTATGTTGTTTTCCTTTGTATTTGTATAGGGAGTGTCAGTTTTGCTTTGTGTTTCTAGGTATTCTTATTATGACTGGTGTTTGCCTCATGTCCTCTTCCTTCACTTTTTTTCTTTGTTTTTCTGTAGGGAGTGTCAGTTTTACTTTGTGTTTCTAGGTTGAGTACTGTCTTTATCACTGGTCTTTGTCTTACCTTACACCTTCCTACACTGTTTCTTGCTGTATTTCTTTAGGAAGTGTTAGTGTCTGCTCTATTTCCAGATAGAGTACTGTGCTGTTTCATTAGTTTCCAGGTAGAGCACTGTGCTGTTTCATAAGTATCATGTCAGTTTACTTCATTATGATTCAATTTATGTAAGAGTCTTCAGTATCTGTCACACATTCAGCCACTGATAAACCCTTATGAACATATCTGTGGCTTTTGTCTTCTTATTCCCACAAAACATGACCACTACGCTTAATAATTTACTGCCAGTCCAGAAATAACACAGAACTTATATATTTTCCACCAGACCTTGAGGAAACTCTGAAATAATTTTTTCATTTGGTGCAAGAAGCATGTAGTCCTCTTTTTATTGAGTGTTTTAATATTGCAACATCCCACAAGACTTGATAATGATAGTGGAGATGGTGTGGAAGGGGTGGGAAGATGAGTGAGGTGTGGGGAGAGTTGGGAGGGTGGTAAATGGTTGACAGGAATTGAGGAGGACATGTGAGGGGTGGTAATATTGGAGGAAGTTGTATGTGAGTTATGATGTTAATTGGGGAGGGTCTGTGAGGGGTGATGTGAGATGGTAAGATCACATAAGGGGTGACAATAGTTTGGTAGGCTGTTTGAGGGGGTGGTAACAGTTGGGGAGGGTGTTTGAGAGATGTTATAATTGGGGAGGGTTACAGGAATTTGGGCGGCTATGTGAGGGGTGGTAATGGTTGGGGAGGGTGTCTGAGGGGTAACTACAGGTGGTGAGGGCATGTGTGTGGTGGCTGGGGTGTGGTTGCAAGGCTGGATTTCCTGCAAGTGCCAAAAATCCATACTTCTAAAGCATTCTGTCTGTGGTTCATTCCTGGGACCAGCTCCTGCATCTTTCCTCCCACCTTCCTTAATTAATTTCTGCCTCATTTCTTGTAACTCTTACGTACATCCTTCCTAGCTTCAATCAATCCTTTTACTCCTATTTAATTCGTCCTAACTGTTTCATCCATCCTTTAATTTTTCTTCTATCTTATTTTTAACCTTCCAACACTTTTTCTTTCTTCTCTTTTAACTCAAGCTCATTCCTGCCTTCCTATCCTTTATTAACATAGAGAGAATGCCTTCCTTTTACTCTTAAATCCATCTTTTTACTCCTATTCAACTTCTCAACTTTTTCATCCTACCTCTTATTTTTCTGTCCTATTTCCAGCCTCCCAACACTTCCCTTACTTCCCTCTTCTAACTCAGCTTCCTTCTATAACACTGCTCCCTCATCCCTTACTAACAGCAAGTTAAATAAGAATAAGGTGAAATTCCGCAGGTAAACATTTTCATTAGGCTGAGTAAAATGAGCATGGTACATTGAGTTATGGAGTTCACTGCTGCTGGTTAGTATTCCTGGCAAAAACAAGTCAGTACGTGCTTGGTGTGTTTGCGTTGGTGGGAGGGTGAGGGTGAGGGTGAAGAGAAAGAGGGGAAGAGGAGAAGGGTGAGGAGGAAGGGTGGGGGAGGGGGTGACAAAAAGTTTAAAACCCTTCCCCCTTCCCCCATGTTTTGAAAATAAGTTAGTCGTGCATAAATTTGTACAAGGGACGTGAGTTGACACCAAATGTAATTATTCATATCCCTGGAACTTTTATTTTTTTATCTGTTGACACATTTCTCTCTCTCTCTCTCTCTCTCTCTCTCTCTCTCTCTCTCTCTCTCTCTCTCTCTCTCTCTCTCTCTCTCTCTCTCTCTCTCTCTCTCTCTCTCTCTCTCTCTCTCTCTCTCTCTCTCTCTCTCTCTCTCTCTCTCTCTCTCTCTCTCTCTCTCTCTCTCTCTCTCTCTCTCTCTCTCTCTCTCTCTCTCTCTCTCTCTCTGATGGACGCTGAAAACATGTCGTCATTAATTACGAAGGCAGCATGAACAACTGCATAATTAAAGGGGTTGTTTCACTGTATTCATTTATCATTTATCATTTTAAATTTTTCAGAGTTACCTTAGTTAGTTACCTGTGTATTGACCTACTCCCCTATGCAAAGTTTATTAAAATAACAGAAAATTTATAATTAAAGTTACCATTTATTCATGTATACTTTTCTTTATTATATTTCGTCTATAGAGTTACTTAATTATTACCTATCTTACCTTACCTATCTGCCTACCTATCTATTTATTAATCAGTCCATCTATATATGTAACTTTACCTTACCTTACCTTACCTACCTACCTATCTATCTGGTCAGTCTATCTATCTATCTAACCTTACCTTACCTTACCTTACCTTACCTTACCTTACCTTACCTTACCTTACCTTACCTTACCTTACCTTACCTTACCTTACCTTACCTTACCTATCTGTTTATCAATCAGTCGATCTATCTATCTATATATCTATCTAACCTTACCTTACCCAACCATACCATACCCAACCGCACCCCACCCACGTAACAAGCTTCATTCAGTCTTCGGGAGTCCCCCATGAAAAGTTTGTCGCGGAAACGTTCTCTCTGATAAAGAAAACCAGCAAAGATGAGGAAGAGAAAGAGGAAGTGTGCTGGCATATACAAAACACACACAAAGACAGACAGACTGACAGACGAGCTAAGATAATGCTGACGCTCACAGGAATATGAGGAATATTTGTCTACAAAGAGAGAGAGAGAGAGAGAGAGAGAGAGAGAGAGAGAGAGAGAGAGAGAGAGAGAGAGAGAGAGAGAGAGAGAGAGAAGGGGGGTGGGAGAGCATTCGTAACCTTTTCTTCCTCTTTCAGCTCATTTCTTTCCTTCTTTTTTTTTTTTATTTCATATCTTCCATCTTCTCATTCATTCTCTTCTTCTCATTCTCGCTCCCTTCCTCCCTTCATTTATTTTCTCTTCACTTCCATTGTTCTCATCTTCATCTACGCATCCTTTCCTGATCTCAAACATTCTTATTCTCTTCATCACTTCCTTTTTGCAGTATCTATTCTTTTCCTCTTCTCGGTTCGTGTCTACTTCTCTTCCCGACATTTTCCTTACGTTCATGATCTGTCTGTCCTTTATTTTCGAGATTCATTTATCCATCCGTTTCTTTTCTTTTATTCATTTTAGTCTATTTTCTTATTGGGATTTATTGAGGGAGTTTTCAAGAGTGTTTTCATGATCCTGGCGATAGATCAACGAGTATTCTGCAGGCATCAGTATTAATAACATACACGAGAACTCGACATATCATCTCATTGGCCTCTGAAATTAGTTCTGATCATCTGATGGAGACCTAGAGTATTTCAAGATATTGGCTCATGGTACAGTTTTCAATAGTTTCTACGACTCTAGTGATAGATCAAGTATTCTAAACTGTTAATGAGAGAAAAACCATCCTTGAAAACCCGTTGCGGCCTTTGAAATGAGATCTGATCAGCTGAGGGGGGCCTAGAGCATTTCAACTGGTGTCTCGTAAGGCTTCCCCGCTGCCTCGTGCGTGAGTCTTCTGTCCTTGTAGCGCGCCAGGCTTCGGAAGAGCGGAGTAAGGGTTTAAGTCAGTCGTGCAATGAAGCCATGACAAATCCGATCCCGTATGATCTGGCGTTAAGGGCGCAGCGTATGGAGGCCTGCCAGGTAAGGTAAGGGAAGGTGTGAGGTGAAGAAATAAGGTTGCCACGCCGCCTCGTCTCAACTCACTTCACCACCTTTGGCGTCGTCGTCTTCCTCTTTGTTTTTTCTTTGTGTTTCGTTTTGTTGTGAAGTGGTAGTGGTGGTGGTGATGTGTGTGTGTGTGTGTGTGTGTGTGTGTGTGTGTGTGTGTGTGTGTGTGTGTGTGTGTGTGTGTGTGTGTGTCTACATATCTATCTGCCTGCCTATCTATCTACCTAACTACCTGTCTATCTGTCTATCTATCAAATTTGTATCTGTCAACCCATCTTTTTCTTTTTCTTTCTTTCTTTCTTCATAACAAAGTATGTGTAGCATAGAAATCGAGGGATGGGTGGGCGGTGCTGGTGGTGGTGGTAGTAGTGACGGTGGTGGCGGCAGTGGTGTAGGCTTAGAGACACGTGAGCTGCATTGGTGGTGGGAGGAGCACGAAGAAGAAGAGAGGAGGAGGAGGAGAAGGAGGAAGGAAGAGTGACGAGGTGTTAGAGGCAATGAGGCTAAGAAGGGAGAGTGCAAACGGAAGCTTTTGCCTAAACGGAATATTGCTTACTGGGAAAGACGAAGAAGGAAAAGAGGAAGGGGAAAAAATGAGTGGATGACGACTGTTGTTGCTGCTGCTGCTGCTAGTGACGTAGTTAACTCTCACCAGTCTAGCCTGTTGACCTGACCAAAGAACCTAACCTGAGAGAGAGAGAGAGAGAGAGAGAGAGAGAGAGAGAGAGAGAGAGAGAGAGAGAGAGAGAGAGAGAGAGAGAGAGAGAGAGAGAGAGAGAGAGAGAGAGAACGTGTCTGTTAGAAGCAAAAAAAAAAGGATAAAAAGTATAGATAAATAAATACATAGATAAGTCTATTAGAAGCAAAAATAAGTAAATAAATTAATAAGGATATCTATTAATAAGTAAATAGATGAAAAATAAGGTAGGTGGGACGTCATATGCAACAATTTGGGACCCACTGCAAAGGTCAAGGTTTCAAGGTCACGTGACCATAACAAAGCAGAACGAGAGAATGCATAACGGAGCGAATCTTGACTAACAGAAGCCCTGGACAAACTTAGGGTGATTTACTGTAGCTTCTGCCCTTTTTTAACACTTAGGAACGTGCGTGTGTCTGCCTCCTCCTCTCCTCCTCCTCCTCCTCCTCCTCCTCCTCCTCCTCCTCCTCCTCCTCCTCCTCCTCCTCCTACTCCTCCTCCTCCTGGATTATAAATTTTGCTGGATGTTTTTTTTTTTTTTATACAAAGTTAGGATATTTGAAATCTATTCCTTTTATTTCCATATGGAGAGGAGTTTGGTGTGTGTGTGTGTGTGTGTGTCAGTCAGTCTGTCTGTCTGTCTGTCTGTTCCGTTCTATTGTTCAAAAGTCTTTCCTACATTATGTCCCTTAGTCATCATCGTCTTTCCTCGTGACATTATTGTTATTATTATTATTATTGTGTTCTTAATAGTCTGGTAGGTGTCGTCATAAGTGTGTGTGTGTGTGTGTGTGTGTGTGTGTGTGTGTGTGTGTGTGTGTGTGTGTGTGTGTGTGTGTGTGTGTGTGTGTGTCACGTGTGAAGGTAGTGTGCTCTGAGTTCGTGCTGGTGTCGGAAGGAAGGACTGACTGGCTGGCTGGCGTGGTAGCTGGCTGTGCACCGATGTAGTAGCGATACCCGAGTACCTGTGTACGTAGCTTGCGAGCGCTTGTGAGGATGCAGAGTTTAGGTAGGTAACGTGGACGACTGCGCATGACACTGGCTCGTGATGAACACTTCCGCCTCCCTTCAGGGTTTGTCAGAGGTCATAGGGATAATTAGTTGAATTTCTCACGAGTGTTTTCTTCCTATTGGTGACTGAGTGTTTTCATGAGTCTAATGATATTTTAATAGGGATTCTACATCAGTGAAAAAAAAAACGTGAGAACTCAACTCATTATCTCTGTGGTCTTTGTAAATTATTGTCCTTATAAGAGAACCAGGCGTGTACTACCATTGTTTTACTTTTACGAGTGTTAAGCATGGCGGTGAAAGGTTAAAAATAAATATGCATGAAGAGAGAGAGAGAGAGAGAGAGAGAGAGAGAGAGAGAGAGAGAGAGAGAGAGAGAGAGAGAGAGAGAGAGAGAGAGAGAGAGGCCAATTTATTTCCACTGTTTTCCCTCCATTCGTGTATATATATAAATTCAAGTGCATAGAGGGGGAGGAACCTTTGCCTTTTCTACTCTATAGACCACCGTTAGAGTCACCAGTAACACCACAACATCCTGAGTAATCAAACACAATCACCAACAACCAGTTCTACTCCTCGTTCTTCCTTTGTGTTCTTTGGTGCTCCCCCTCACGTGCCTAGTGGAGAAGGTAACCCCGTCCATTTGTTTCGCCGCCAAGGCCACGTGCTGTACTTTACTGCCTCTCCTGCCGACCCATATACGTATAGGAAGGTCAGGGCGGCGTATCCCGACGAGGCGGTGGCGGCGGGGTAGGTTGAGGTGTGTATGGCCGCGTGTGTGTGTGTGTGTGTGTGTGTGTGTGTATGAGTGGGTGGGTAAGTGGAGGCACTGCGGAAAGAGGAAGGATACTAGAATATATATATAAAAAAAAGGATAGGATTGTATACATGCATTGTTTTCTTAATGTTACTTTACAATGGGTGTTCTGCATGTATATGTTTATGTAAAGACAATTAAAAAATACTAGAACATCAAAATAAATGGAATGGGAATACATATGTTGGGTTTTTATCGCATGCTCATTCATATTTATCTCCTTCCTTCCTTCTTCCTTTCGTCCATTGTTACTCTTATCTTAAACACATGCATTGGATTCAGCTCTGAATTTGTGGGTTGCGAAAAGAAAGAAAAATGAAGTGAAGGGGAGGAGGGAGACAATGAGATGATGATAACGAGAGCTGATAAAGTAAGCGAGGAGATGGATGGAGAAATGGAGAAAGTAGTAGTAGTAGTAGTAGTAGTAGTAGTAGTAGTAGTAGTAGTAGTAGTAAAAGAAGAAGAAACAAAATGAAAACGGGAAAGAAGACTCGAGAAGAGAAAAACGAAAGAAAAGCGTCGTTTGACTTAAGTTTCTAGGTTGTGAGGTTAATCTTAGTGTGTGTGTGTGTGTGTGTCGAGGCGGAGAGAGAGAGAGAGAGAGAGAGAGAGAGAGAGAGAGAGAGAGAGAGAGAGAGAGAGAGAGAGATAGTGCCGGAAGGATGTAAAGAAAGGGTGTAGCCGCCGTCCTTAGTTGGGAGTGTCGTTCTTAAGGTGTATTCCACGTGAGAGAAGACTGACGGGCCTATATTGGTGGCGGTGGTGGCGGTGGTGGTGGTGGTGATGGTGGAGGCGGTAGTGGTGGTGGTGGTGGTGGTGGTAACACTTCTACGATTTCTCAATGTTCTCCTGGGAAGTTCCGGAGGTTTGTGTCATTCCTTCCACCTTCCAAAGCTTCCAGTCCTCGCCAGACCTCCCTCCCGTCACCGCCCGCTATCCACCTGCCGCTGTCACCTCCTCTACCGCTAAGCTTGGAAAATCTTGTAATATTGCGCTTGTTTCGTGAACTTTGAGGCGAATTTAACTCCAGCTTCTCATTGTCTCTTGAAAATTACGGACTGTGATGCTGATATGAATTTTGAAGCGTTTTTGACAAGAATTAGATGCCAGCTCCTCACTGTCCCTTGAAAACCATTTAATACAGCGTCCTTTTCGTGAATATTGAAGTGTTTTGAGAAAAATTGCATTCTTAAACCTCGCTGTCCCTTAAAAACTACTTAGAGTGAATTTTGAAGCGGTGTTGACAAGAATTACACGCCAGAACCTCACTGTTGTTTGAAAAATTACGTTGTGTGACGCTCTTACAGTGAAATTGAAGCGTATTAACAAGAGCTTGATACCAGAACCTCTTGCACTACTACTACTATTGCTAACGCCGCTACGCCGTGAAAATTACGTAGTGTGAAGCTGTTATAGTGAAAATTGAAGCGTTTACACCTCCGTCTTCCACTACTGCCGCTTACTATAGATGTTATAGTACAGTGTGTTTGTATAGTGGATTCTGAAGGGTACTGGCACTTATTTATACATCCTTCCACGATTACGACTGCGACGACTACAGGAAATATAATACAGTGCCATTACAGTGAATTTCGGGGTGTTTTAGTGAATTTTTGTACCTCCTTATTGAATTTTTCAAGTACTTTTGGAAGTTTTGGTGATTGTATGCACTAACATCATCTTTCACTGCTGCGATATAAAGACACACACACTCCTTGACACAGAACAGTACAAATAACAATAAAAACACAGAAACTTGAAAAAATAAATAAATAAACACGACTATTTACTCATAAAAAAAAACAGTAATACAAATAATAATAGAAAAAAAGACAGTTATTATTATCTTGAGTACACGTAACAAAATATTTCTGTGTATTGCTACGTAAGTGAACAATTCAGACATAACGATCAAAAGTAGGAAGGAGTATTAAACACTTGACTCTAATAACGAACAGAAGAAAAAATAAGAAAAGAAAAACTACATACTTAAAACAGTGAATTCCAAGCATCACGAGATTAAATAACATTGCATTCTCTTCAAAACAACCATTTATCTTCGTCCGGCTTGTACTATATACAGAGACGAGTGACACGGACTGGAGACACGCGGTGAAGTGAGGAGGACGACTGGAGTGTGTGAGAGCTGGAAGTGACTGAGGGACTGAAGTGAGTCAGTGCGTGGCGGGGTGAGGAGGGAAGAAGGAGGGAGGGTCGCGTGGTGCCGTGAAACTCTGTGTCGGTGTGTCTGTGTTCTGTGTTCTGCGCCACCCCGCTCGGCTCGCCCGCCCGTCCGCTTGGCTTCTCCCGCGCCGACCGCAGCCTCCTCCCCAGCATCGTTGCCTTTCATAATGGTTTGGAAAATTTACTATCCACAAGTTTGCTAATTGTTTCGTTGTGTTTTAGTGCAAGAATGTGAAGGAAAAGGTCAGATTTGGATTTTTAAAGTGTGTGAAATGTTGTGATTCGTGTGTGTGTGTGTGTGTGTGTGTGTGTGTGTGTGTGTGTGTGTGTGTGGGGTTTTCCAAGTCTTTACAGTAACGTTATGTGCTCGGTAAAAGGACAAGGTTACGACACACACACACACACACACACACACACACACACACACACACACACACACACACACACACACACACACACACACACACAGAGAGAGAGAGAGAGAGAGAGAGAGAGAGAGAGAGAGAGAGAGAGAGAGAGAGTTTTAACGGGGGAACAATTTCAGATGTGAGAAAGAAGAATGAGATAAAAAAGAAAAAAAAAGGCTTCCTCGTGATGAATTGAATTGGTGTTATTGTTTAAGGCGAGGACAAAAACCGAAGAGAGAGAGAGAGAGAGAGAGAGAGAGAGAGAGAGAGAGAGAGAGAGAGAGAGAGAGAGAGAAACTGGAATTTCATCTGAACCACTCACTATTGGCTTTCAGCAAAAGAAAAAAAAAGAAAAAAAAACAAACAGCTTATTACGTATTCCCAAACCTACATTACTTGGTTGTTCTTTCAAAATTCTTTTATAATAGCTCATTCCTTTAGTCTCTCATGGCATGTTTTGACTCACTGACTCCACACGACGGTCACTTCTTGGTAAGGGCAGGCACATGGCTTGGTCAGAGTGAGTCAGGGTGAAGCAGGGTGCCCGTCTTGCATCACCCTTCCTCTTACCCTAATCATTCCTACATACCATCACTTTCTCTCGCTTCCTCCTCACCCTGATTTCTCTTTTTCACTCTTCCTTAGACATTTCATCCTAATCACCCTAACTATCACGCTTCTTTGTCACCTTTGAGTCTTCGAATAATCTCACCCTGTTCTGCCTCTTCACTCTTCCTCATATATCTCATCTTAGTCACCCTAATTGTCACCCTTCCTTGCTTGTTACCCTAATGTTTCCCCTTCATATCACTGGTTTTCACCCTAACTGTCATATTCCCTTCTGGTCACCCTAGGTAGTTCTTTACCACCCTTATCTCACCCTGATGTACCTTGTCACCGCTGCTCATCACCCTAACGTAACCTTACCTCCATTTCATCTTAGTCTATCCCTGACACCCTGAGAGACATCCTAAACCACTAATACAAATTTTCACCCTCACCTTCACCCTTATCCTTGCTCCCTCGCCCTCCCTCACCATGTCACTATCACCTCTGCCACTCTCACCCTTCATCACTTCATCCAACCGCTGTCACCCTTTCTCCCTTCCTCCTCCCCATCTCCCCTTCAGAGCCACCCACACGCGCCCACACGCACGCACATTATCGCTTATTGTTAATTTCCTGCAGGAGTGTCGTGGGAGGTTTTTCTGTGTGTGTGTGTGTGTGTGTGTGTGTGTGTGTGTGTGTGTGTGTGTGTGTACGTGCGAGTGGGCGTGGAGCGAAGGTTAAGCGTGGGCGGCGACTGTCTTGTGTGGGCGGGCGTGTTCGCTGAGTCAGCCCACGACCTTATCTAAAGCACCTCTCTCTCTCTCTCTCTCTCTCTCTCTCTCTCTCTCTCTCTCTCTCTCTCTCTCTCTCTCTCTCTCTCTCTCTCTCTCTCTCTCTCTCTCTCTCTCCCCCCATTATTATTCGTAATAGTTCAAGAAGAGGAGGAGGAAGAACAAGAATAGGAAGAGGAATCAGTACCTATATTTAACCCTTTCCTCTAAGAGAGAGAGAGAGAGAGAGAGAGAGAGAGAGAGAGAGAGAGAGAGAGAGAGAGAGAGAGAGAGAGAGAGAGAGAGAGAGAGAGCGAGCAGGTGGTGGAGATGACTGTTGTGTTAAATAGTTATAAAGGTCACGTTTGCTGACTCGTGAGGAGGAGGAGGAGGAGGAAGAAGAAGAAGAGGAGGAGGAGGAGGAGGAGGAGGAGGAGGAGGAGGAGAAGGACAAACAGGAGACGACCTCACTGTGCTCCTTCTTCCTCATCTCCTCTTCTCTTGTCTTCTCTTTCCTCCTCCTTTCCTCTCTTCTCTCCTCTCATCTTCTTGCCCCGCCTACACACACACACACACACACACACACACACACACACACACACACACACACACACACACACACACACACACACACACACACACAGAGAGAGAGAGAGAGAGAGAGAGAGAGAGAGAGAGAGAGAGAGAGAGAGAGAGAGAGAGAGAGAGAGAGAGAGAGAGAGAGAGAGAGAGAGAGAGAGAGTTATAGTGATACACATACGAAGGTTTTTGAGATGTTTGGATTGTGGTGATGGTGTTATTGTTGTGGTGGTGCTGGTTAGTGTGTGTGTGTGTGTGTGTGTGTGTGTGTGCGACTTCCTCAGCTGTTGCTACCATCACTATACTACTACTACTACTACTACTACTGCTGCTGCTGCTGCTGCTGCTGCTGCTGCTGCTGCTGCTGCTGCTGCTGCTGCTGCTGCTGCTGCTGTTGCTGTTGCTACTGCTACTACTTTTTCTTCTTCTTCTTCTTCTTCTTCTTCTTCTTCTTCTTCTTCTTCTTCTTCTTCTTCTTCTTCTTCTTCTTCTTCTTCTTCTTCTTCTTCTTCTTCTTCTTCTTCTTCTTCTTCTTCTTCTTCTTCTTCTTCCTAAGGTATTACGAACAAGTATTTAGACAGAGGACGAGAGAGAGAGAGAGAGAGAGAGAGAGAGAGAGAGAGAGAGAGAGAGAGAGAGAGAGAGAGAGAGAGAGACTTCTATACACATCCGCTGTACATCATCTTGACACACTTACTTCACAACCTCATACAGCTAAGTTCACTGTTAAAAAGCCCAGTTCTCGCCGTAACCCTTCACTATACGAGGTGGTGAGCGATGCATAAAGAAAACACTGTGAAAGAAACCCTATTGTTCCTTATGACTTCGTTCAGTAAAGACGCGAGGAAGTGAAGTGCTGGGCTAATGTTTATTTTTTTTTGTTTATTTTTTTTTGTTTTATTCATTTTTTTCATGTGGTTCAGATTGTGATTAGATCTGTGTGTGTGTGTGTGTGTGTGTGTGTGTGTGTGTGTGTGTGTGTGTGTGTGTGTGTGTGTGTGTGTGTCTGTTTGTGTGTATGTTAGTGTCCATGTCAGTGAGTTAACGTTGTCATATATATATATATATATATATATATATATATATATATATATATATATATATATATATATATATATATATATATATATATATATATATATATATATATATATATATATATATATATATATATATATATATATATATATATATGTATGTATATATATGTTACAGTCAATACCTGAATCCAGACAATTTGTAAAGTGACTTATTTTTTCAGGCAATTTGTGAACTGCCTGGTTAGGTTAGGTTAGGTTAGGTTAGGTTAGGTTAGGTTAGTTAGGTTAGGTTAGGTTAGGTTATAACCTAACCTAACCTAACCTAACCTAACCTAACCTAACCTAACCTAACCAGGCAGTTCACAAATTGCCTGAAAAAATAAGTCACTTTACAAATTGTCTGGATTCAGGTATTGACTGTAACATATATATATATATATATATATATATATATATATATATATATATATATATATATATATATATATATATATATATATATATATATATATATGTATATGTATATATATATATATATATATATATATATATATATATATATATATATATATATATATATATATATATATATATATATATATATACCAGTGAATTAAACGTTTTTTATCGTTTTTGTCGGGGAAAGAAACGTTTTTTTTATGGTGTGTTAAGTGAAAAACGTTTGTGAGCTCATAGTTTTAAACGTTTAAGTGACCGTATATCAGTAAACCAAACGTTCCCCGGCTAATTAAACGTTCTTTGGTGGTGTTACAGCCTACCCAGACAAACGTTTCCCCGGCACCACCACCGCCACTGCTCACCACAAACAGCCCCAAATTGTGGACTCAGCAAACACAGTCCTTCAGCCCCAAATCCTCCATTAGCCCCGAGTCTGAGCAGTCCTCTCTCAGCCCTCACCCCAAGTCCCTCCACAGCCCCGCGTCCCAGCAGTCCTCCTTAAGTCCCCACTCGAAGCAGCCCTCTCCTAGCCCTCCTTCGAATCAGGCCACTCCCAGCCCCACTAACCCTCCTACACAGCCCATAGACCCAAAGCCACAGCCCCTCCCACGCACCCATTTCCCACAGAGACCCACATTGAGCCCTCAGAAAGAAGACCAGGCCCCTAGACCCCAAAGACCTGATAAACCTTCCCTTATCTTAGACTCCAAGGTACCTTTCCCCCCACCGAGACACAGCAAGCCTAGTCGTCCCTCTCAGACCCTCCCAGTCCCTCCAACACAGCCCACAGCAAGTCCCACAGTAGTCATACAGCAACCTTTACCAAGTGTACGAGTCTTGGAAACACAGACACGCCCTACGCTTGCCCCTACCTTGCCAGCACAGCGCGCCCCTCCGCCGCAGCCCGCTAAGGAGTGGATCTGCGAGGGGATCGGCGAGGCGGGCGGGGGCAGTGCTGGGGTGTGCAGGGGCGCGGCAGGGATGCTGGGGATGGTGTTCTCCGTGGTAGGGAACTGCATGAAGGCTGTGGAACCCGCCCGGAGGAACTTAATAGATGAACCTGAACTTGTGTCGGAGGCGTGTGAGGACCCGAGCAGCCGCCCCGCCAGTGTACAAGTTCCCAGGCAAGCCGAGAGTCCCACTGAGGAGTTGTACATTATAGAGGAGGACACGGGGGCGGACTATGCTAAGGCTGACTCAAGGGTCCTCTACCATCACCACTACGTGCACCACACCACTGAGATGAGGCACAAGGGAAGCACCACCAGGAGGCCTCTCGTGGTGGTGAAGAACCCGCAGGAACAGTCACGGGAGCACCAGCGTCATCACCATCACCGCCATCATCGCCTTAACTACTTCGCGCACTACAGACTCGCCTGTTTTAAGTTGAAAGGTGTGTGTGTGTGTGTTTGTTGGTTCATTAGTGCTACCTGGAGGACCGTACCTGGCTGGCTTGATTGCTTCATTAGTGTTGGTATGGTATCGTCAGCGTCGCCTTTAGTAGTTGATAGTAGTTGGTGTTAAAGAGAGAGAGAGAGAGGGGGGGGATTGTGGGAAAGAAAGGGTTGTTTGGTGTGCTTACCTGTACGATTTGTTGCTTTTGCTTTGTAATTTTGTAAAGAATTCTTGTGTTTTTTACTTTTTTCTGTTGTTGTTGTTGTTGATGTTGTTGTTGTTGTTGTTGTTGTTGTTGTTGTTGTTGTTGTTGTTGTTGTCGTCGTCATTGTCGTTGTTGTTTATCCTCTTTTACTCCTCCTCTCCCTTAAATTCTTTCCTTTCCGTCTCTTCCTCTTTTGCCTCCTCCCTCCATCCTCCCTCTCTCCCTCACTCCTTCTCTTCTCTCCCTCATTTTCCCTTTCCTGCCTCTTTTAACCTGTTTTCCTTCCTCCCTTCCCCATCCCCCTTCCTCTCTCCCATTCCCCATTCCCTTCCCTCCCCCCTCACCTAGTTACCAGCAGGTGGCAATCACGACCTCTGATGCAGTCACAGGTAATTGCATCCGGCTCCTAGTATACCTGCCCTCGCCCGCCCTTCGCCAGGTGTGGGCCAGACAGGTGCTTGGCGACCCCGCGACACCTGGCTGACGGGAGGAGGAGGAGGAGGAGGAGGAGGAGGAGAAGGAGGAGAAGGAAGCAGGGGAGGATAGGAGCAGGTTGGGTTAAGAGGAAGGCAAGAGGAAGGAGGAGTAGGAGAGGAGGAGGAGGAGGAGGAGGAGGAGGAGGAGGAGGAGGAGGAGGAGGAGAAAAGGGAGGCAGGAAGGAAGAGGAGGTGGAAGGTAATGGAAATGGAATAGAGGAGATAAGGAGGATAGTGATGGCACGGTGATGAGTTGGCGAGAGAGAGAGAGAGAGAGAGAGAGAGAGAGAGAGAGAGAGAGAGAGAGAGAGAGAGAGAGAGAGAGAGAGAGAGAGAGAGAAGGGGTTTTGTCTCATTTTTATATGTATTTAATTTCTTTCCTCTTCGTATTTTTATTCTTACTACTACCACCACTACCACCATCACCACCACCACACCATTATTACCACCATTAACATTATTACTTTCGTTACCACCACTTCCACCACCAACACCACCACTTAAAGCAACACCAGGCAGCTAACACGCACACAGTATCAGTAGTGGTAGTAGTGGCAGCTACCGTGGTGGCGATGGTGGTGGTACAGGAGGAGGAGGAGGGAGGTGGTGATGTCAAGGAGGAAGTGGAAGCCTTACTACTTTTCGCTTGGGTAAACAGTTGTGCCAGCGAATTAAATCAGCGTGGTCACGGGATATCGATGCGCTGGTGTCCCTTTTTTGCCCTCCGCTGATGGCATGAAATACTGGATTTGTGGGCACAGGGACACGGCGACACGGGGAGAGAGAGGATGTTATGGCAGTGTGAAAGGACTAGAGTTATTTTCGGAGGATTAATCAACGGAAACGAAAGGAGATTTAGGGTTAGATTTTTCGTGGGGTGTTTAGGTGAAGATTGAAGACTGTGGGAGAAAAGGTTAGGGTTAAATGAAAAGTGATGACCGAACGGGGAAGTAGCTTAGGATTAAAATAGAAAGTGAAGACTAAGCAGGAGAGAAACTTAGGATTCTTGGGGGTGAGAGAGAGAAAAGTGAAGCTCAAGATATTTTAAAGCAGAGAAATGTATTAAGACAAAAATCTCGCTATGGAATACATCAGAAATACCTACATTGAATATTTTGCTCCATAATTCAGTAAAGAAACATTCACTCACTCACTCACTCACCAATACTTTTACTAATATACATCAACACAATAATAATAATGAAAAAAAAAAGAACAGCATGAAGGTTATCAAGACAATTTCCGTAAAGTCAGATTGGTAATACAGTTGGTTGCATCAGAATAATGAAGAAGTATTAATTTTTTTCTCTCTCCTCTCTTTTTGTTTACCAGTTATTGTTAGAGAGTTGCATGGGTGGTATAGAGTTCAAGGCTGTGTGTGTGTGTGTGTGTGTGTGTGTGTGTGTGTGTGTGTGTGTGTGTGTGTGTGTGTGTGTGTGTGTGTGTGTGTGTGTGTGTGTGTGTGTGTGTGTGTGTGTGTATGTGTGTGTGTCTCATTCATTTCCGTGAGAACACAAGAACATAGTGATACAGGGAAATATTCTCAGTAGTCACGTCTTGTTCCTCGCCTCATTAACTTCTTGCAGTAGCCGTGAATTGTTTTAGTTGATCCCCTCCCTTTAAGTCAGCCGCCGCCCCTCTTATGGAAGCTTTTACGTGCTGATAAGTTAATCCACCAAGGAGCAGAAGAGGTGGAAAGCTGAGTGGATAAAAAGACATGGTGTAAGGTATGTTTTGTGTAAGGTATGTTTGTTTTTGTCTTTGTTGGTCGAGATTACCGCTTTCGTGTTTGTTATTCCTCCCTTACTCTTCATTTTTTCCCTACTTTTTTACCTTCTTCGTTTCGTCCGTCCATGCTTGTCTTCTTCCTTCTTTCTTGTTTCATCTCTCTCTCTCTTTTTTTTTTTTTGGTGGGGGGGCAAAGGGGGGTTACGACATACGTACTTGTATTCTGATTGTTTTATATTTATGTTTTGTGTAGATCAGGTTTCTCTGTCTCGTGTTCTTAAAGGCATCACTGTGCATTCAAGTGGTTTGTGTAAGGTGTGTTTGCTGTAGATTAGACTTCTGTATCTCGTGTTCTTCAACGTTCTTTTTTTAACATCTTATAAAAGTTGTCAACGTTTTCATGATTTCATTGATAGTTTGACATCCTTCACTACTAGAAGTTATAGTTGATGTTTTCAGCTTTTTTTTTTTTTTCTCTCCAGTGGTAGTTTAACATTAGTAGTGGAAATTATTGAGGTTTTTTAGGAATGTTTTCATGATTCCAACGATAGTTTAACATCATCCAGTGGAAATTATAAACGTTCTGAAGGATGTTTTTTCGTGATTACAGTAATACCTTAACAGCACAACCTTCAGTAATCTATTGAGGCTTTCAGGGAACGCTTTCACGATTCCACGGATAGTTTAACATTCTTTAGTAGAAGTTACTTAGAAGAACAAGTATTCAGAATCATGAAGTAAATATAAGACTAGAATAATAAAACCATCAACTTATCCAGCCTTTTAAACTGTCATGGTAGCATATAAATGATTCTGCAGCTTTAGGAATTCAGCTGATAATTATTCTTGTGGTTTGTCAGAGTTGTCGTGAGGAGAGAACAAAGCGCTCTGGAATACGGACCTTGAAATGACGTGATACAAATTGACGAGTGAAAAAAAAAGAGAGAGAGAGAGAGAGAGAGAGAGAGAGAGAGAGAGAGAGAGAGAGAGAGAGAGAGAGAGAGAGAGAGAGAGAGAGAGAGAGAAAAGGATAACAATTGTATATAGGTGTGGAAAAGTCTCATTTGTCCTCGTTTGTTTTATTTTTTCCGTTTTTTATTCAACTTTATAGGAGTGGGAATGAGTCTCTCTCTCTCTCTCTCTCTCTCTCTCTCTCTCTCTCTCTCTCTCTCTCTCTCTCTCTCTCTCTCTCTCTCTCTCTCTCCAGACGTCATTCCCAGTCAGTCGTTCCAGATAAAAGTTTGTCCCTTTAACCTTTTCTTCAGATGGAAGGGAGGAGTGGACTGGAGGAAGGGAGGAAAGGACGGAGGGAAGGAGGGAGGGAACATGGAGGAAAGATGGAACGAAGAGTACTGATAGTGGGGAGGGAGAAGGGAGGGACGGAGGGAAGAGCAGTAGAAGGGAAGATAAGGAGAGACGTATGAGAGAGAGAGAGAGAGAGAGAGAGAGAGAGAGAGAGAGAGAGAGAGAGAGAGAGAGAGAGAGAGAGAGAGAGAGAGACTAACAGGAAACGATATTATGTAGGTCAAAATTTTTATTTCTATGATAAAAAAAGAATAAAGAATAAAAAAAACAGGAAATTCCACAACCGAACATACAAACAAATAATAAACAAGGAAAATGAAAATACTAGAAAATAAATAAAAAAAAGGTGAAAAAATTTATATTCCTTAAAAGTAATATGTATGTTCTTTATATATTTTCAGATAATAATATTTTTCTGTGCAAATTTCGTAAGACTTTTGCTTTTTTTTTCATATTGTATTTCGTTTTACACAGTCCTTTATGTATTTCCTTATTAATTTCCTGTTTCCTCCGTAATAGTAGCATTTATATTCGTTTCTTCCATAACAGTGGCATTTATATTCATCTTTTCATACGCTTCTGTTGTAACATACGTATATCTTTGTATGTGGCTAACAATTACTACATTCTACAGCATTCTATTAAACCTTATCATGCTTTACATCTAATCAATACATCTCTTAACTCTCGTATTATATTAATTTTTGTTGTTTATTCTCCTTATTTACATTAGCTAAACAATTATTATATTCTACTGTGTCATATTAAACCTAATATCTTATCATGCTTTATTTTACTGAGTGTTAACTGAGTCTTAACTGTTATATTTACATTGACTTCATATTTTACCACAAGTAACATACGTATCTATCTATTACTTATACTGGCTAAGCAATTATTACGCTCCGTTATATTCTTCATACCAGATCATTAAATTCATTAACTAATAAAATATATATCATTATTTCCACCGTATTTTATCTCAAGTCTTATATTAACACGCACTTTTCTCTTAATTACAGGTGAGTTTCTTTATCCGTAACAAGACACACCTGGGGAAGGGTTCATCAAGGTAAGTGACGCCATCCTCTGTTTACCTGCGTCACGCCTCATCCAGGAACCAATCAGAAGGCTCCGCTCGGAATATTGACCAATGGGAAGGTGTGTTGATGGTGACGTCTGAGGGAATGAGCCAATGGGCAGCGTTTGAGCGGAAATGACGTTTGGGAGTGATATAGTTTTAAACAGGAAAAATATCTTGGTTGTAAAAAGTATGAGAGAGAGAGAGAGAGAGAGAGAGAGAGAGAGAGAGAGAGAGAGAGAGAGAGAGAGAGAGAGAGGTGGGGGGGACTTTAATGTGTAAGTTATGAAGGGATGTTCGTGAGAGAGAGAGAGAGAGAGAGAGAGAGAGAGAGAGAGAGAGAGAGAGAGAGAGAGAGAGAGAGAGAGAGAGAGAGAGTGGGGGGGATTTTAATGTGTAAGTTATGAAGGGATGTTCGTAGAGAGAGAGAGAGAGAGAGAGAGAGAGAGAGAGAGAGAGAGAGAGAGAGAGAGAGAGAGAGAGAGAGAGAGAGAGAGATGGTGTAAAGAGGAACTCAAGTGGAAGGAAGAGGAAAGATGACGAAGCACAATGATAAAGAAGGAGGAATTACAAAGAAAGTGGACATAGGGGAGGAGGAGGAGGAGGAGGAGGAGGAGGAGGAGGAAGAGGAGGAGGAGCAGGCATAGGCAAAAGTAAAGATGGTAGAATGTAAATAAACGAATAATGAAAAAAAAAAAAGTGTTTGGGAATTTCTACCACCACCACCACCACCACCGCCGCCGCCGCCGCCACCACCACCACGACCACTACTACTACCACTACTACTATTACTCCTCCTCCTCCTCCTCCTCCTCCTCCTTCAACTGTAATGGCTACTTTTTCTGAGAAGTCTTTAGAAATATGTGGGAAGTTGCTTGGTACACGAATTATAGAGAAGCCAATGTGTGTGTGTGTGTGTGTGTGTGTGTGTGTGTGTGTGTGTGTGTGTGTGTGTGTGTGTGTGTTCCCGCAATGCAGTATGTGATGCTCTCACCCCTCTTCTTCCTTCCCTCTTTCTCCCCTCTTCCAGTTACTCTCCCCTCTCCCTCTCCCTCCCTTCCTTCCTTCCTTCCTTCCTTCCTTCTTTCCTCTTTCTCCTCTATATTCCCTATCCCCCTCCTCCCCTTCCTCCTCCTCCTCCTCCTCCTCCGATTCTCAGATATTAGGTTTAAGAGTGTTTTCCCATCCTCCTCCTCCTCCTCCTCCTCCTCCTCCTCCTCCTCCTCCTCCTCCTCCTCCTCCTCCTCCTCCACCTCTATATTACCTCAGTTCTCTCATATTGTATCATTCCTCTTTTATTATTTTTTCTACTCTCTCTCTCTCTCTCTCTCTCTCTCTCTCTCTCTCTCTCTCTCTCTCTCTCTCTCTCTCTCTCTCTCTCTCTCTCTCTCTCTCTCTCTCTCTCTCTCTCTCTCTCTCCTGCGTCACCGGAGCTTAAGGCATGGGGAGGAGGAGAGAGAGAGAGAGAGAGAGAGAGAGAGAGAGAGAGAGAGAGAGAGAGAGAGAGAGGAGGGAGGAGGGAGGAAAAATGTCTCCGGAGATCACATGCGCCTCCTCCTCCTCCTCCTCCTCCACCTCCTCCTCCTCCTCCTCCTCCTCCTCCTCCTCCTCCTCCTCCTCCTCGCCATCACCACATCAGCACATCACCACCAATAACACAAGTTTCCCCTTCATATGGGAAGTGTGTGGCAGCATTTTCTGTTAACGGCACCGGGGCGTCCTGTGGGGCCCTTGTGTGGCTCCTGCGTGGGACGAGGGTGCAAATGTACTTTTTACTGTGTTTAGTGGTCGTATCTTAGCCACTGTGTTCCCCTGTGTTTGCTGTGATTACTTCTCTTTGCTTCTCTTTCTTTCTTTATTTTATTTGTTTATTTATTTTTTTTTGTCTTTTTTTGTTCTCTCTGTGTGTGTTTTGGTAAGGGTGCTAATGTATATTGCGTCTTCTGGTTGTATCTTAGCCACTGTGTCTGTCCCCTTGTGTTTACTCGTGTTTCTTCCCTTTTTTTTGCTTCTTTATCTTGGCTTGGCTTTCTTTATTTTATTCTTTTTTTACTGGTCTTTGCGTCTGTCTTGTTTTTCTTTCTTTTTTTTTTTTTAATGATTGTTTTTTGGTGTGTTCATTTTTACGTCGTAATTGTTTATGGTGTTTTTTTTGTGTTTTTTTTTCGGCTTCTTTCTCCTTTTTTTTTTTTTTTCGTGTATTCGCTTCTTTTGTCTTTTTTTTCCATCTCTTGTCATGTCTCTTCTCTTCTTATGTCTCCTCCTCTTCTCTTCTGCATTTTCTGTTATGTTTCCTTTTTATTTTATGCTTTTTCTTTCCTCCTTTTTCTTTTCATTTTCTTCCACATATCCTCTTCTTTAATATATTTTCTTTTCCTTTCCTTCACTATACATTATCTTCCCTTCTTTGCCTCGTCTTTATCACGTCCTCGCCTCGTCTTTACCTCGTCCTCGCCTTGTCTTCGCCTCGTCCTCGGCTCGTCTTTACCTCGTCTTTTTCTCGTCTCTACTCCTCCTCGCCTTGTCTTTGCCTCACCCACACGGAAAAGTTGGCTAGGGAGTTGTAATCAGTTTTGCGAGTCGTGGGTCCTCCTCCTCCTCCTCCTCCTCCTCCTCCTCCTCCTCCTCCTCCTCCTCCTCCTCCTCCTCCTGCTTAGCTACATTAGGTTATGGCACGGCAGGGAAATGAAGGCGGCTGTTTTATGCCTTACTTTTGTTCCTGTTTAGTTTTGTTTGACTCTTGTGGTCTCGAAAGTGTGTGCGTGTGCGTGCGTGTGCGTGTGTGCGCGCGCGCTTCCAGGTAACACACTCTACCTGCCACGCGTCGGACTTAATAAATTCCTTCATGGGAGAGGGAGAGGGATAGAGAGAGGGAGAGGGAAGTTTCCAGGGGAGGGAGGGGAAGGGGGAAGAGGTGTCCAGACCGGGAAATTCCCCCTTGGCTTCCCCCTCCTCCCTCTCCCTCTTTCACTCCCTCTCCCTCTCTCCCCCAACTCCCCGCCAACAAGCAGTCCGCGGCAAGGTCATGCCTGTGATCTTTGGCACCGCTACCACAGCACGGCCTGCGTCACACCTGTCTGGGGCCGCGCAGGTGTGTTAAGGGCGTGCAGGTGTGGTGTTGACATGGTGTTGACGTAGTGTTGTGGCGCTCTGACCAGTTGTGCTGTTGGAAAGTGGTATTAGACGTGGTTTGCGTGTTTGGGGTGGTGTTGATAAGGTGTTGACGTGGTGTTGTGCATTTGTGTTGCTGGGAAGTGGTATTGATGGATTGGTGTTGACGTGGTGTTGCGATGCCATTAACGTGGTGTCTGTGCATTTGTGTTGCTTGAAAGTGGTATTGACAGACGTGTTGTGTCGTGTGTTGGGAGTGTTGGAAAGTGGTGGTATTGACAGTCGTGTTGCGTGTTGGGCGGTGTTGACGTGGTCTTGTGTACATTTGTCCCATTTGAAAGTGGTATTGACGGCCGTGTGGTGTGTGCTGGGTGTGTAGTGTTGCGGTGGCGTTGACGTGGTGTGCATTTGTCATATTGGGAATTAGTACTGAGAGATATTGCGTATTAAGTGGTGTTTCTTTGCCTCTGCTGTTCTTATCTGACCTGCTGCGCCATTTAGAAGACTGTATTGCGCTGGTTTGATCCAAAAACAAATGATTTAGGACCGTAAACAAGGTAGACAGATGCTGTGCGTTGTGTCACCTGTCAGAAGAACACAAAACGTAAACACCAGACTGTGTTGCGCTGATCTGATCTAAAATAAATGATTTAGTATCGTAAACAAGGCTGATAGATTCTGTGTTGCGTCACCTGGTCACCTAGGAACGCAAAAAGAGGAACAGTAAGGAAGAAACACATTAAAAAGAAGAAATATTAGACACGCCAGCCCTTTAGAAGACAGTGTTGCGCTTATCTGATCCAAAACAAGTGATCTAGGACGGTAAACAAGATTGACGGATGCAGTGTTGCGTCACCTGGTCACCGAGGAACAAAAAAGATAAAAAAAAGAAAAAAAAAGAGGAACACTAGACAAGTTGACCCTGATGAGCTAATATAGTCTTAACAGGAGCAGTGTAGCATAGTTAACAAGACTGGCCGATCGAGTGTGTTGCGTCACATTGGCTGTAGATGAACCCAGGACTGCGGTAACCTCAGAGAGAGAGAGAGAGAGAGAGAGAGAGAGAGAGAGAGAGAGAGAGAACGGTTCATAGATGAGTGTTACTTAGTTGCGCTTAAGACATCGAGCACACGTTTCCATATTAATAAGAATACATAATAGAGATTCCACTTTAGGAATTCTGAGTAAAAGACAAAAGTGAAAGTCTTAAATAAAATGATAAATAAAGAACTAAATACATTTCTATATATATATACCAGGCTGGCAATCCCACACAACATATACGTATAAGCTACAAGTACAAATTAAAATATAGAGTGGGGTGGGAGGGAGCGGGCGGCACTTGGCTGTGATAGGCGGTACTCAAACACACACACACACACACACACACACACACACACACACACACACACACACACACACACACACACACACACACACACACACACATCGGAAAGCAATACAAGACGCTACCTTCCAACCTCCCAAAAAAGTTTCATGTTAGATTATATTCTCGTGGGACGTCCCCTTTATCCCCCTCCTCCTCCCCCGCCCCGCCCCTCCTCTCCCCATCCCTCTCGCATTCACGTCACTCGCTAGGAACGTCACGCGACCTACACAAAAATGAAAAAAAAAAGCTAAATAAATAAAATAAAAAGTGTGATGAAAGTTTTTAGAATACAAGTGTACGAAAGTGAAAAAAAAGCGCGCGCGTGTGTGTGTGTGTGTGTGTGTGTGTGTGTGTGTGTGTGTGTGTGTGTGTGTGTGTGTGTGTGTGTGTACAGCCTCGGGTGTTCCGTCGCCGAAGGTCCGGAACTGTGACCTGCTCTGTCTCTCTCTCTCTCTCTCTCTCTCTCTCTCTCTCTCTCTCTCTCTCTCTCTCTCTCTCTCTCTCTCTCTCTCTCTCTCTCTCTCTCTCTCTCTCTCTCTCTCTCATCTATATTTTCTCCTCTCCCTCCTATCATCTATTCCATGCCAAGCCGCAATCACTCAGCAGCAAGGAAGAAGAGAAGGAGGAGGAGGAGGAGGAGGAGGAGGAGGAGGAGGAGGAGGTCACTTGTACATCCAGGACAGAATCGAAACACGTGAGAGGACATTGAAGAAGGAGGAAAAGAAGGAAGAGGAAGAAGGAGGAGGAAGAGGAGGAGGAAGAAGTGGAGGAGGCATTAGAAGTGGAGATACAAGTTGAAATATTAGTGGTGGAGGAGGTATGGAGGAGGTAGGAGTAGTATTGTGGTGATGGTGGTGGTGGTGGTGGTGGTGTAGGTAGTGGTGGTGATGATGAACATTCAGTGGTAGTAGCGTGCGAGAAGACCACTGTCCTTCATGCGACGTGTGTGTGTGTGTGTGTGTGTGTGTGATAAGCGCCCTCTTCCTTGTGAATGAATGCGCGTGTGTTTGTTTGTTCGTGTGTATAAGAGAGAGAGAGAGAGAGAGAGAGAGAGAGAGAGAGAGAGAGAGAGAGAGAGAGAGAGAGAGAGAGAGAGTTGCAAGTTAGAGAAAGAACATTAACAAAACACTGGACTTAAACAAATTTACCTAACCTAACCTAACCTTACCTATCCTAACCTAACCTTACTTAACCTCACCCTCACCTGACTTAACCTTATCTAACCTAACCTTATCTTACTTTACCTTACCTTACCTGTCATAACTTAGCTCTCCCTTACCTCGCCTAACCTTTCCAAACACTGACAGGAAGGACAGGTAATATCTTCGCACCTGTCACACCTTTCTCTTCTTCGCTCTCATTTGGACAGTACCTTCCAATAAACTACTACTGCTATTACTACTACTACTACTACTACTACTACTACTACTACTACTACTACTACTACTACTACTACTACTACCATCCTTTCTCTATTCTTTGTCTGACACCTCATCTCTTAAACCGTTCTCCTCCTCCTCCTCCTCCTCCTCCTCCTCCTCCTCCTCCTCCTCCTCCTCCTCCTCCTCCTCCTCCTCCTCCTCCTCCCTCTCCTCCCTCTCCTCCTCCTCCTCCTAGTGGTTATTTGGGTGCAAAATCTGACGCTCCTAAGCCCAGAGGAGAGAGGAAAGGAGGAAAGGAGATGAATAGTGTATGAAGGGAGGAAGGGGAGGAACGAGGAGGACTAGGAGTGTGAGAGAACCAGGGAAATGAAGGAGAGGAGAAAAGGAGGAGGAGGAGGAGATGGTGTTTAGTAAGTGGAAATGTGCAAAAGTGGAGGAAATGAGAGAGAGAGAGAGAGAGAGAGAGAGAGAGAGAGAGAGAGAGAGAGAGAGAGAGAGAGAGAGAGAGAGGGGGGGAGATTACATCATCCCAACACTTTTTCCCTGCACCATTAGGACACCCACACCCGTTTTCTTTTGGTGGATAAATACGGGAAAGAAAACAGGAAGATTTTAGCGGAAACTTAACTAAACGTGGGGTTTTATTTATTTTTTTTTCTCCCTTCCTTATTTTTTTCTTGTTTTCTTTCCTTTTTTTTTTTCTTTTCTTTGTTTCTCTTTCCCAACGAAGGTCATTTTAAGTTTTGTGTTATAGGTGGTTGTGGTGATGGTGGAGGAGGAGGAGGAGAAGAAGAAGAAGAAGAAGAAGAAGGAGGAGAAGGAGGAGGAGGAAGAAGAGGAGGGGGAGGAGGAGGAGGACGCGGCGGCGGCAGCATTAGCACATAATCCTAACTATGTATAATATCCTCTCTCTCTCTCTCTCTCTCTCTCTCTCTCTCTCTCTCTCTCTCTCTCTCTCTCTCTCTCTCTCTCTCTCTCTCTCTCTCTCTTTCTCTAGTGCGCAATGATCAGGTTTTTCACATTTCTCGCCTTTATTTATCTTTCATCTTCCTCCTCCACTTTCTCCTCTTTCTCTTTCTCTCCCGTCTCTCCTAATCATCATCTATATATATATCTCCTCCTCCCTTATCTTTTCTCTCGCTTCCTCCTTTCCTTTTTTTCTCTCCTCCTCTTTCTCACCCTTTCATCCCAACCACTCACTTTACTACTTCTCATCTTTCAACTCTCTCTCTCTCTCTCTCTCTCTCTCTCTCTCTCTCTCTCTCTCTCTCTCTCGTGAGCAGGAGTGTGTTATCACTATATTTTCTTTCCCCTCCTCCTCCTCCTCCTCCTCCTCCTCCTCCTCCTCCTCCTCCTCCTCCTCCTCCTCCTCCTCCTCCTTCTTTCCTTCTTTTCAATAGATTTTTTTCCTCATTAACTTTTAGGCCTGAACTGTCACTTTCCCTTTCCTCTCCCTCTGCTTCTTGCCTCTCACTCTCAACCCTACTCTCCCTCTCTCTCTCTCCCTCTCCCTCACTCTCTCCCTCTCCCTCTTCCTCTCTCCCTCTCCCTCTCCCTCTCCCTCTCACGAAACGCCTCAAGTATCAACAAACCCTCCATAGCGTCGAGAGAGAGAGAGAGAGAGAGAGAGAGAGAGAGAGAGAGAGAGAGAGAGAGAGAGAGAGAGTCGTAGTAATAAAGTTCATTAGTATTACTGAAAAATAAACACCTACTTAGTAATTTATAAATGAGATGAGAGAGAGAGAGAGAGAGAGAGAGAGAGAGAGAGAGAGAGAGAGAGAGAGAGAGAGAGAGAGAGAGAGAGAGAGAGAGATTATCGCGTAAAATGTTTCTTTGTACGAGGGAGAAAGAAAGGCAGAAGTCAAGCTTGAGGCGGGAGGAGGGAGAGAGGGAGAGGGAGAGTGAGAGTGCAAGGGAGAGGGAGAGGGGGGTGTGAGGCAGGTTGAGGGAGGCTGAGCGAAGACTGAGATTAGTGTGAGTTGAGACACCTTGCTTCCTTCTGCACCTTTTTGCTTACTTCTTCCTCCTCCTCTCTTTTGAGCTCAGCTTTTTGTTCCCGTCTGGCACTAGGGTGGGGGGAGGGGGTGCAGGAAGTGGTGGCAGGGCGAGGGGGACGGAGGGTCACGGGGCGAGGGTGCAGGGCAGGGTGCGGTAGGGGGAAGGGGGTGTGGGATGGCTGCAGCATCCCAACAAAAGCTGTTTGAAGTCCTGCACAGCTGCTACACACTTCCCGCCGCCCGCGTCCCCTGGTGGCAGCAAGGGTCGCCCTGCGCCCTTCCAGCACACCCCTGGCGGCCGTGTCCTCCCCGAGGGCCGCCTCAGGGGGCGGCTGTCCGGGGCCCGGGGAGGGGCGTGCACTAGTTATTATATTGATGGATAAAAGCGACGGCGGCAACCTGCGGGGCGGCGTGGGTCGTCAATACGCGGAGCGGCCACTCGCGCGCCAGCCCCCGCCCGGCCCGCACCACGCCGCCCGCTCCTTTGTGTGCCGTGCCCGCGACGCCCGCACGCCGCCCCCACGCCCTCCGCCCGGCCACGCCCCGGGCCGCCCTCCTGCCGCCCTGGCCCACCAGTTGTGACCGCCGCGGGGCTAGGCAGTGTGGCCCTGACGGCCGGCCCGAGGGGGAGAGTGCCGCGTGCCGCCATAGCAGTGTGTGTGTTGCCTCAGTGCCAGTGTGCCAGTGAGTGCGTGTGGACAGTGCCGCCGTCGCTGCCGCTGCCTCCCTGCCATCTTATCGCAGCGCCTCGGGTGCCCACTTGTCTGTCGCAGGTAAACACGCCGCCCGCGAGTATCTGGGAGTGAGGGTGTGCAGGGTGCGCCAGAGAACACACACACACACACACACACACACACACACACACACACACACACACACACACACACAAGCTGGCAGGCAGGCAGGCAGGCGGTGAGCCGCGCCGTGGCAGTGAGTGTGACGGCCAGGGTGGCGTCGTCCGTCAAGCCTTGACGTCACGCCGCCACGGCCTGCCTTCCATAAACGTTGTCAGGCCTGCCGCCCCACACCGCCCTGCAGCACGCCCCCGCCCTCACCCCTCGCCTCACCCTGCACGGGACACACGCACCGGGCACCGTGCCTCTCATAAACACACACACATTACGAGTACCATATCCCCATGCTCACGCCGTAACCACACGCAATATAACTCGATGTAATGGCTCGTGTCTTTCTGTGTGTGTGTGTGTGTGTGTGTGTGTGTGTGAGAGAGAGAGAGAGAGAGAGAGAGAGAGAGAGAGAGAGAGAGAGAGAGAGAGAGAGAGAGTGGAGGGAGGGATGTATTTGTATACTACTGTACGTTCCCCTTCCATTCTAAACTCTTTCCGCACTGCCAGGTCCCTTACACATACACACACACACACACACACACACACACACACACACACACACACACACACACACACACACACACACACACACACTATTGATTACAACCTCAGCCCCCCTCCCCCTCCCCTGTGCCACTACACCCCTCCCCTCATCATGTCCTTCCATATCACACACGCTAATCTTCGTCTCTTCTTCGTACAGACAAGTGTCGTGTGTGTGTGTGTGTGTGTGTGTGTGTGTGTGTGTGTGTGTGTGTGTGTGTGTGTGTGTGTTTTGGGATCTATTTACAACAGTCTCGAAGGTCATTGTCTGTGTGTGTGTGTGTGTGTGTGTGTGTGTGTGTGTGTGTGACTAGATGTGATTGTCGTAAAAGTAATGGTAGTGGTCGCAGCGATAGTGATAGTGGCAAAGATAGTGAGTGTGACTAAAAGACTCAAATCCGTGGCTTCTTCATCATCATTCGTTACATCGTGGTGACAGTGATGATAATGATGGTGATGACAGTGCTAAAATGTCACTATATTCAAAAGACACTCGTTTATCTGATTGTGAAGATGGTGTGTGCTTTCGTAGTGTACATAAATCATTTTGGTGTTGATAGTGCCGACGAAGATTATGATAATGAGAGATATGCCTTCAAAAAACTCACTATCACTTTA
>NC_087173.1:2047985-2050485 GCF_035594125.1 Scylla paramamosain
TCTACCTTCACTATCTGCCTCACTTTCTTTTGACACCTGGTTACTGATCCCATCCTTATCTCCTGTCACGTGTTAATGCGTCACTGTCTCCCCCTCGTAAAAATCTGACACACACACACACACACACACACACACACACACACACACACACACACACACACACACACACACACACACACACACACACACACACACACACACACACAGCCCTACCATCCCAGTATACCGCAATAAAAACACCAGCACACCGGTAACTTCAAGAGAACATCCCGGTAACTTAACTAGTAAACACAATAGTAACTAGTAAACACAGAAGCAAACACAAGCCTTCAGCAAACACTAGTATAACCAGTGAGTGTCAGCGAGGGTACCAGCACACGGCCATTCCGGTAAACACAACGCTAGGTTAACTCGCCCTAAGCTGGTCTCACGGAAGCCATCTGGCGTAAACACACACTAACCACATGTAAACAAGCCTTCCCTTCCTTCCCCTTGGCCTTCCCGCACACTAGTCCCTATCCGTTGAGTCTGGAGAGGAAGCCACGGCGCCTCCTTATCAGTGACGCGTGGTGTTATCTATCTGCCCGACACTGCCGTCACTGTCTTGAACGATAGCAGTAACGTGTGGCTTGAGGTGCCTGTGAGTGCCTGTGAGTGCTGAGTGCCGCTGTACCTCCATACCGCACCCTGCCTGCCTCCCACCCCTTGCCCCGCGCCTCAGGACCATGAGCCAGGCGGTGCCCCATCGGCCCTCCACGCCCCGGGCCCCCGTCTTTGTGTAGCGTGGCTGTAGCGTCCCCAAGTGTGGCCGGGATGTGTAGATGATGCGGCACCACAGTACTCAAACCCCGTCCCGCCCGTCCTGCCCGGCGCCCGCTCCTCGCCGCCATGCACAGCTGACCTGCTGACCTGCGCTGATTGCTGAGCGTGGCGAGGACGTGACCCGCAGAGGCAGGTTCCTCCCTCCTCCTGTTCTGTCTCCTCCACCCCTCGTCGCCTCGTCCTCCGCCAACATGCTGCACAAAAGCTCCACCTTCAGCTCCTTCACCTCCGGCACCGCCAAGATCGGCTCCTGGTTCAGCCACATCGGCGACAGGCGGCGGAAGACCTCCGCCAACTCCGTCCTCAAGACCTCCAAGTCCCTCCAGCTAGGTGAGTCCCGCCACTCCCCCACTCACACCACCATATTCTGAATTGCTTATCTGCTGCCCTTCCACTACTTCCAAAAGGCTTTCCTTGAAGATACAGTGATTATTAGGCATGACTTTAGTGACAGATTAACAAGATTTCTACATTACTGATAGGAGAAACACCCTTGATAACCTGACTAATGATCCCTCTGGCCTCGAAAATAATTGTGATGAGAGCAAAGCGTTTCAGAATACAGGTCGCACTACTAGCTAGCCCAGTCACTTGGGATGGACGCCTCCCTTCCCAAAGTTACCTTCAGTGACACCTCTCCTGAACCCTTGGACTTCTGCAGCTTCTTCTCAGTTTCATATAATGGCCTTGTATAAGCTTAGATGAAAATTTTGAAAGACTGCACTCACAGCAGATATCATTGAATATCCAGTAAAGCTTTTTAATGTGAGTTTAATTTTTGATAGTGAAATTACCTAGGGTTGCTAAAATGAAATTGCAAGTGGCCTTAGCAGTCATCACTGAATGCCCTGCCAGAGACACATTTTTAACTCTTTCACTGCTATTTGACTCGTTTTCTTAATTGGTAACCACTCTGATGCATCGCTTCTTATTCTACGGCCACCATCAAATATTGTACTGGCTAGAAATTGCAAACACTCGCTTTTTTTTTTCTCTCTTTTTTTATCTCCCTCCTTGTAGATGCTTCTAAAGACTCCATACATTGATTTTAATGCGGTGAACAGTTCCATATTGTAGTAAAAGGGTAAGGATCCCCAACCAGTCACCCTCTAGCCTCCTAATGAAGTCCCAGTGTAACGTGGTGTAAGGCCTCAGTCTCCTCACGTGGTGGTCCTCGCCGCAGCAAACAGTGCCAGTCAACAGTCGCGCCGCGTCATTGTGATGTACGTCGCTCACACAGGGAAAGAAAATTACTGCATATGTTTCACTGATCGCTAATGAGAGTCTGACAAACCCATATTGAGCAGAAACACGTTATTTATTTAATTCATGGAGGTGCTGCTGGAGAGAAGACACTCCCGCTTCAGTAGTGCATGATAACTTCTTGTGTTTTAATCGTATTTCAATTTTGTAGGCTTTCAGAAGTGATGGTTTCGAATATATGCAGTAATCTTCTTCGTTACTTTTGTGTGTTTTTATTCGTCTTTAACTCAAGTGTGTGGTCATGACTCTCGGCACGTGACCACTTTCACCACGTGACGAACGCTGGTTCAAGAGTCAAGGGTTCCCTGATAGACTGACTCCCTTTCTGTGAGCCGCCACCCCCGCCAATCTTTTGACTCCCACGCCCTAGAGCTGCTTCAGAAGTGGCCGCCGAATAGCCCACTTCCAAGATCCC
>NC_087173.1:2055485-2057985 GCF_035594125.1 Scylla paramamosain
GTGTGTGTGTCTATTTTATTATTATCATTGTTGTTGTTATTGTTGTTGTTGTTGTTGTTGTTGTTGTTGTTGTTGTTGTTGTTGGCGGCTGTAGCGGTCATATTATTATTATTGTTGTTGTTATTGTCGTTATTATTATTTTCATTATTGTTGTTTTTTTATTGTACTACTATTACTACTACTACTACTACTACTACTACTACTACTACTACTACTAATGATAAGAATAATAATAATGATAATAATAATAATAATAATACCATAACAACAACAACAACAACAACAACAACTACCGTCACAACTACCACCACTACAACTACTACTACCATTATCTCATATATTTGTTTTCTCTTTACAGGTGAGTGAACAGAAAAGGCGAGAGCTGGCAGGTGTGGTGAGTGTGTACTTAAAGAAGGAGGAGGAGGAGGAGGATGAGGAAGAGGAGGAGGAGGAGAAGGTAAATTAAACAAAACAAGATGGAAATTATGTGACTTTTAAAGGGAAAGAAAGTCTCGTTGGGATGATGAGAAGGAAACTTAGTTAGGAAGAGAAGGAAAGGAGGAGAAAGAGTAAGAAGAAGAGGAGGAGGAGGAGGAAGAAGAGGAGGAAGGATTTAAGTGAAAGACAAGAACAAGGACAACGACTAGAAATTTGTGTGGCTGTTAAGGAAAAAGTTAGGGGACAGAGAGAGAGAGAGAGAGAGAGAGAGAGAGAGAGAGAGAGAGAGAGAGAGAGAGAGAGAGAGAGAGAGAGAGAGAGAGTTGAACTTAATGGGAAAGAAAGTGGGGAGTCTAGAGAGAGGAAAAAAAAAGTTAGAGAGAGAGAGAGAGAGAGAGAGAGAGAGAGAGAGAGAGAGAGAGAGAGAGAGAGAGAGAGAGAGAGAGAGAGAGAGAGAGAGAGAGAGAGAAATGGCACTTTTAAAATAACTAAGACAGACAAAAACAGACAGACAGACAGACAGCACCTGCTACACACACACACTCACACACACACACACACTAGACCTCTGTGTGTGCGTGTGTGCGTGTGCCTAAGTCTCCAAAAACAACACTCTTATCACGTAATTACACTTGTCCTCTCTCTCTCTCTCTCTCTCTCTCTCTCTCTCTCTCTCTCTCTCTCTCTCTCTCTCTCTCTCTCTCTCTCTCTCTCTCTCTCTCATGCGGCTAACATGTTTGTTGTTTTTGAGAAAGAGAGTTGCCAGTTTTCTCCATTAAAGACTCTCTCTCTCTCTCTCTCTCTCTCTCTCTCTCTCTCTCTCTCTCTCTCTCTCTCTCTCTCTCTCTCTCTCTCTCTCTCTCTCTTAGATGGAAAACTACAGAATATTTTGTGCGACGTAGGGTTAGGGAGAGAGAGAGAGAGAGAGAGAGAGAGAGAGAGAGAGAGAGAGAGAGAGAGAGAGAGAGAGAGAGAGAGAGAGGGAGGGAGGAGGGAGGGAGAAAAGAGATAAAAGAGTAAAGGAGAGAGGGAGTGAGAGGGAGAGGGAGAGGGAGAGGAGGGGCAATGATGACGTCACACTTTGTTATTGACTGACTGTATTGGGGGATTAATGAGAGAGAGAGAGAGAGAGAGAGAGAGAGAGAGAGAGAGAGAGAGAGAGAGAGAGTTTTGTATACGAACTGTTCTTAAACAAAAGTAAGATAATGGTAATGAATGAATGCAAATGAGAGAGAGAGAGAGAGAGAGAGAGAGAGAGAGAGAGAGAGAGAGAGAGAGAGAGAGAGAGAGAGAGGGAGTTTAGTATACGAACTGTTCTTAAACAAAAGTAAGATAATGGTAATGAATGAATGCAAATGAGAGAGAGAGAGAGAGAGAGAGAGAGAGAGAGAGAGAGAGAGAGAGAGAGAGAGAGAGAGAGAGAGAGAGAGAGAGTAATCAGAGACATTATAATTGTTGTAATCACTGAATTAATATGAGAGAGAGAGAGAGAGAGAGAGAGAGAGAGAGAGAGAGAGAGAGAGAGAGAGAGAGAGAGAGAGAGGTATATTTTATGTGAGTGAAGACAATTCTATCCTATTCTCTTGAACTTATTGATTTTTACCCTGGTGGTGGTTGTGGTGGTGGTAGTAGTAGTAGTAGTAGTAGTAGTAGTAGTAGTAGTAGTAGTAGTAGTAGTAGTAGTAGTAGTAATAGAATGAATAGAAAAGTCGTAGAAATGAATGTAGTAGTAGTGGTACAAGTAGTAGTAGTAGCAGCAGCAACAGCAGTAGTAGTAGCAATAGTAGTAGTAGTAGTAGTAGTAGTAGTAGTAGTAGTAGTAGTAATAGTAGTAGTAGTAGTAGTAGTAGTAGTAGTAGTAGTAGTAGTAGTAGTAGTAGTAGTAGTAGCAACAGCAGCAGCAGCAGTAGTAGTGATACCAGCCCTTTAAAGTTCTCAGTGACATCACATACACACACACACACACACACACACACACACACACACACACACACACACACACACACACACACACACACACACACACCTAAATGAGACCCGGAATTAGTAACGACAAGAGTTG
>NC_087173.1:2065485-2182985 GCF_035594125.1 Scylla paramamosain
TCCCCCCTTCTCTTCCTCCCTTCCTTCTTCCACTTCCCTCCTCCCTTCCTTCACCCCACTTTCCCTTTCCCTTCCTCCCCTCCCTCTTCCCTCTTCCCCTCCCTCCACCATAATATGCAGCAGGAAATTAGTTTTCTGACTTAATTCTTTCTCCCCGAGCTTTTGGTGGTGGTGGTGGTGGTGGTGGAGAAGGAGGAGGAGGAGGAAGAGGAGGAGGAGGAGGAGGAAGAGGAGGAGGAGGAGAAATAGAGGAAAGGAAAGTGGAGAATGGTAGTGCTGGTGGTCGTGGTGATGATGGAGGTGGAGGAAGGGAGGTGGATGTAGAGATGGAGGAGGAGGAGGAGAAGAGGGTTTAGTACTGGTGGAGATGGAAGAGGAGATTTAGTACTACTGGTGGAGGAGGAGGAGGAGGTGAGGTGGAAGAAGAGGAGGTATGGAGGAAGAGATGTGGAACAAGAGGAGTTATGAAGGAGGAGGAGGAAGAGGTGGAAGAAGAGAAGGTATTGTGGAGGAAGAGGAAGAAGAAGGGGTACTTGTAGTAGTGGTGGAGGAAGAGGAGAAGGAAGAGGAAGAGGAGGAAAAAAATTGTAATAGGGTAAATTTGTAATGGAAACATTTTAAGTGTTTATTAATATTTTCACTATTGTTATATAAAAGGAAACTGTACACTATCTCTCTCTAAAATCTTCAACATTTCTGTAAATTTTGGCAGGTTTTCCAAATACTCTCCTTACGTCACTGGCAGGAGAATGTGACGTCACTGGTTGCCATGGTTACCTACTCTCCCTCCCCTCTCCTTCTCTACTCTCCTCCCTCCCTCATTCCTCCCTCTCTATCTAGAAATGGATAATTCTTTAATTGTTTTGTTAACTCGCATTGTTGTCTATTATTATTATTATTATTATTATTATTATTATTATTATTATTATTATTATTATTATTATTATTATTATTATTTGTCAGATTGTGTGTGTTTATCATATTTTTTGTGTGTTTTGTAGCAGTATAGTTGAGGAGAGAGAGAGAGAGAGAGAGAGAGAGAGAGAGAGAGAGAGAGAGAGAGTCTTCTCATATTAATTGGCCTCAAAATATGATACACTTATAATAACCACTCGAAAGAAGACGACGAGAGAGAGAGAGAGAGAGAGAGAGAGAGAGAGAGAGAGAGAGAGAGAGAGAGAGAGAGAGAGAGAACCTGTGGGGTGGAAAATATGCAAGAGATTAAAGCCGAGATGACTCTTCTCTCAACCTCCAACCCTCCACCTCGGCCTGTTTGTGACGGCTGGAATGAAGGCCAGGGGGACGAGCCATCCATATTTTTTTCCACCTTCGAGCAAGATAATTAGGCTGGAAGAGGCTTGGGAGGAGGATAGGAGGCTAGGGAAGAGGACATGAGGCGAGGGGGTGTTGCAAGAAGATAGGAGGCTAAAGAAGGCAGGGGAGTTAGAAGGAAAATCAAGGAGAGGCTGTGGAAGGCTGAATGGGAGAACAGGAGACCAGAGTATGCTAGAGAAGGCAGGGGAAGAGGACAGGGAGGCTAGGAAAGCGTTAGAGAAAAACAGGGAGGACAAGATTGGCTGGGAGAGACTGAGGAGGAAAGAGATATAAGGGTAGGGGGAGGCCGAGGAGGAAGAGGAGGTGAGGGCAGGCTGGAGAGGATGAGAGGGAGGAAAATATAGTCTGGAAGAGGCTGAGGAGGGCCAGGAGGCAAGAATAGATTGGGGAGAAGGACAGGGAGAAGAATATAGGCTGAGTAGGAGGACAGGAGGCAAGGGCGGGCAGGGAAAAACAGTGAGAGAGGTCAGGATATGAAATGATGATGTTAGGATGAGATGAGGCAGTAATCCTTGCACCAACACTATCTTAACTCCAGTGACTTCCTGTGCTTAGTAAAATTAGGTGCAGGTTTACAATATTCAAAGACTTCACTGACATCAAAGGAAGTAATGAGTGTTGTAAACCTTTTCAAGACTGTAGTCATTATTTCTGCTTAGTAAAATGGTCTCATATTGATAAAAATTTGTAGTGTCATTACTTGCCATAAGGTAAGGGCAGCAGGGTCACACAAGGCAGGTGTAGGGGATGGAGACTTAAAGAGGAAGGCGATGTAAGTACTGTACCATTGAAGAGAACCTTAATATGGACAGTACAAGACCAGTGAGAAATCTTGCTAATTTTCATAACTTTCCCTACCAAATATAAGAAATCCACCTTATTTTTTTCTGGATTCATTTATCTTAATCTTATATTTTTGTCGGTTTCCTGATAAGTTCGTTCCACCAGATATTAAACTTTGATTTCTTCCCTGCTTCTTCAGTACATTTACTACAGGTATTATTTTCCTTTTTTAACATACAGTTTTCAATAACCAGCAACCACACATATCAAGAAAATACATCTTTTTTTCACATATGAAATGACAGAACACAAGACACACAAGAAAAATACATGTTGGAGTCCCACATCAACACATCTTTACATCCTAACACTTAGAAAGAAAAAAACAGAACACACCAGGACACAGCAGCCCACAGTATCATTGCACAGCCTCGACAGACAGCTTTCTCTAATGGTTATGATGCTGTAAAATCAACACAGATTTTCTTCACCAGCTCCTTGACTTCTGGCTGAGGTGCGGGTGTCACTGAGGTGTATCTTGCCCCGCCCTGCCCCTCCCTGCCCCACCTGTTTGCCCTTCCATCTGACTACCCCTGACACTGGAAAATTAGGCTTAGATTCTGTATCACTAGACTCTGGGCTTCATCTTGCTGGTCTGGAAGGGAAAAAAAGAGAGGACAGTGTTAGTTTAGGTTGTATCTTGATGTACCTTTGCCACACCTGTGTTACCTTACCTTACTTTGCCTCATTGTGTCTTGCTCTGCCTGACCTTATGCTCTGGTAGCTGGTTATCTGTCCTGTTGCAACACACACACACACACACACACACACACACACACACACACATTAGTAGTAGTAGTAGTAGTAGTAGTAATATATTGACTATAACTTTACAATAAAATGATTCTGTAGATACATTACACAACAAAAAAACATGTCAAATTAATATTACTTCTTAAAAACAAAACACTACAGTCCATAAAAATGCTTAAAATAAACATCACACACACACACACACACACACACACACACACACACACACACACACACACACACACACACACACACACACACACACACACACACACACACACACACACACACACACACACACACACACACACACACAGGAAATACCCACCACACCCCATCCCACCCACCCTAACCTAACCTGTCTAGTCTGTGTGTGTGTGTGTGTGTGTGTGTGTGTGTGTTTGGCAGCAAGGACTTTTGTCAACGCTGGATAACCGACCAACCTCACCTTTCTAATGCGGTCAGGAGTGGCTATAGTGTGTGTGCCTCAGGGTTGGTTTAAAGTGGCGTTATCGGCCAGGGTAAGGTCAAAGGTCACTAGGAGCCACCCAGAGCACCATCCCACCATCTCACCATCACCAATCAAGGCTAGGAGGGTCACTAGGGGATCAGGTAGTGGGGGAGGAACCTTTGTTTGGTGAAGGGGTTAGAGGGACTGGGGTAGTGCTGCATGGTGTAGGATGGAGGTTGGGAGGGTGTGTGTGTGTGTGTGTGTGTGTGTGTGTGTGTGTGTGTGTGTGTGTGTGTGTGTAAGGAAGGGATGTGTTTCCTGTGTATGTTTGTGTGTTTGTGTGGGGTTTACATGGCTGTTTCTGTTGTTTTGTGGTGTCTTTGTTGGTGTTTGAATGTTTTTGGACACGTTGCCTTTTTTGGGTGTTCTAAATGTTTGCTTTTGTGGCCAAATGTGAGATAAGAAAAGTTGTGTGCATTGTGTGGATTCATTTATCTTTTACAAGTATTTCTTCGCACACACACACACACACACACACACAAGACCAAATGAACAGTAACCAGAAAACAAACACAGGAAAAGATGTTTGATAAAAGAATATGGAGAAAAGCATGATGAAAAGTGAGAAAGATTTTAAGAGAAATTAATGATAAACTTAACATAAATGTATTAAGAAAAATTAATGATAATCTTAACATACAGTAAACGAAAATAAGAAATATCACTCATACAAACATGAATACAATCAGGAACCTGTTCAATCACTTCTTCATTTTCAAAAACAAAAGTGGAAGCAATGCATTAGGAGAAATCTCAGTAATCTTCAATCTCTAATCATTTGTGATAAGAATAGGAACAATAAATGCATAATGATACTATTGTCTAAGGAACACAACAGAAAAGTACAAATTAGAAAGTATACATCATTATTCAAAGTGAGAGAGAGAGAGAGAGAGAGAGAGAGAGAGAGAGTTGCGTCAGTGGAGTGAGTCGGTGAGGCGAGGCAGTGATGGGCAGAGAACAAGAGACATTTAAAGAAGACCTGTGATGGAGGAGTATCTTGCCATTGTTTGTGAATGACAGAGTGTCTTTCATTGGCAGCTTGTGGAATTCTAGTTGTGTTGTGATGTCCTTGCTGATGGGGTGGTGATGTGCTTGGGAAAGGGATGTGGTGATGTGGTGCAGTGGGATGCTGTTATGAGGTGATTCTCCCTTTGTATGCACAGGTGGCAGGCTAAAGGCATCAGGAGTGGGAGGGAAAGGCCCACTTAGGGACGCCACTGACAGGAAAAAGAGCCTCAATGGCTTGGTCAGTGTGGTTCCGGTGGTGTCTTGAGATTCCTCTTGTGAAATAGTTCAAGTCATAAGGATTTTATCACTCAAAGACATGATTGTGTTTGTTTCATTGGTTATGGTTTATATGTATGTATGTGTGTTTGTATGTAATGCTATTTTTAATAAACAAAGGGAAGTTCCATAGATGAAATATAACAGTGCATGTTTATGTATTTTCATAATTGCATTCCAAGAAATTATCAAATAGCTTCTGTAAAGTTAACATATTACCCAGCAGGATTTAATGATGAGTATCATTTTTCTTAAATGTCTTAGTATTAACATTTATTATTGTAGGCCGGTGTGCATTATTGACTTGTAGATATTATATTGTAATGTTACTCACTATTATGGCACAATATAACACATTATTGGCTGTCATAAAACACATTTCAACATTACAATCTACTATGAGTGGACATAAATCAGTGTTACTATCTATTATAGCAGGACATTATACATCTATGGCTATCATATCTCAGTCTAGCACTACCAACTACTGTGACTGGACATAAACCAGCATTACCACCCATTATAGGAGGATATAGTGAGAATTAACTACTATATTACTGTTACTAACCATGTACTTTGTTTTGGCAGGTGTGGTGCATGAGGTGCCAGCGATTGGTAGTGATGGGGAGAGTGAAGAGGCCTCTGGTGCCAGTGATGAGGTGACCTCCCCCGTGAATGTCAAACTCAGGCAGAACAAAAACAGACGCATCACCCAAGAGGCAAGTGTTAGCATACAAGTGGATTTCAAAATGGGACTAGAATTTTAGATATCCTAACTCAGGTATTTGACTGAGCTGCACTTTTCTCACTTAGAGCTACACTTCTCTCACTTATTGTACTATTAGAGGAGAATTATTTGCATTAGAACAGTAGAGAAAGATGTAATGTATAACTATTGCTGTTTATGGAAGGTGCAAATACTTGTTAGTGTAGTAATGTGTGTGTATTGTGTAGATGGAGGAATATTGTGGTGAGTGGAATGGCCTTGCTTGGGTTAGGTGTTGAGTGGAATGACCTTATTTGAGTAAAGTATTGAGTGAAATGACCTTACTTGGGTTAGGTGCTGAGTGAAATGACCTTGTATAGTTATGTTTTTGGAGAATGACCTTGACAGAGGCAGGTGTTGAATGGAGTGACCTTATATGGGTTCGGCTATGAGTGGAGTGACCTTGTACAGTTAAGCTTTGAGTCTAATGACCTTACATGAGTCATGGGATGGTTGGCAGCTTCCCACTTGCTATTTTAATTACTCTCAACTCAAGCAATTAAAACTTTTGCTGTAAAATGAGGTGTTATTATTTTATGTAATCTGGTAATAAAGTTGATGTTCGTTATTTGAGCTGTGTAGGTAATTCACGTGTTTTAAATGTTCATTCATGCTTTCATTTGCTGTAGTTTTAAATAACTGTATTCATAACTATGTACTACTACTACTACTACTACTACTACTACTACTACTACTACTGTTGTTGCTTCTACTGCATCAATATCTCCTTGTTGTTTTGGTTTCATGTATAACCTTACTTGGTTTACTTAGACCAATGAATTGGAATGAAAACATCAACATTTCCATGCTTATGTAGCTTATTATAGATAGTGGTGCTGACTGCCTCCTCTCCCCTCGCAGGATATCAACAAGAGATTATCCTTGCCGGCCGACTTGAGGGTTCCTGATGCATTCCTACAGAAGCAGTCCATCAGCCCAGAGGTGCCTCTCAGCAGGGCCTCCCGCAGACAATCACTCTCCGAAATTGGCTTTGGTCGGATGGAAACATATACTAAATTAGATAAGTTAGGCGAGGTATGTATTCCTCCACAGTTTATGAAATATTAAAAATAAGTGGATGAGACAAGTTAGGTGTGGTATATGTTTCTACAGCTTAAAAAAAAAAAAATAGTTTTTTGCATTTTATTGAGTTTGGAATAGTCATTCTTGAAGAGCAAACAGACCTCACTTCTGTACTAGTCAAGTTATTTCAGGTGAGATTTAAAGGAACTTTTTTTGACAGCTCTAGAATGCCTTAGCTATAACTGCAGATTCCACGACTATTCTTTAAAGGGGAAGCAGGTGTGTGTGTGTGTGTGTGTGTGTGTGTGTGTGTGTGTGTGTGTGTGTGTGTGTGTGTGTGTGTGTGTGTGTGTGTGTGTAGAATCACAACACTTATTCATTAACCGAGCGGTGATTGTTATTGACAGTGAATGGAAGACAACAGGTTTTACTTGATAATCAGAGGCTGAACCTCCACCCACAGGGAACATATGCAACAGTGTACAAAGGACGGTCACGGCTCACTGACAACCTGGTGGCCCTGAAAGAGATCCGACTAGAGCACGAGGAAGGGGCGCCCTGCACTGCCATCAGGGAGGTCTCACTGCTCAAGGATCTAAAACATGCAAACATTGGTAAGTGTCTGCTGTGCTGTGCTAAATGTCAAAGGTGTGGTAACAGAAGGAGGCTACTGACCTCTCTCCAGCCTGACCCTCTTATCATTTGTTTTGAAAGTGACACACCAACACCTCGTGGTATTTTGAGATGAGGCTGGATAGTATTGATGTGTGCAGAGTTGGTCAAAGTAGTGATGGCATATTCCTCAAAATAAGGTAGAAAAGTGGCATCTAGCAACTATCTCTATTTATTGCATATCCTGTTATATTTTCCTTTTCTCAGAGATAATTATAAGGGATTTCATTAGTACATGAGTTTTTATTCAGTTTATAGACATGAAACTAATTACCCATTGCTAAATTACTATTTAAGGCAACTGTACAGCAGAGAAACATGGTGATGACTTGTTGAGGATACTGTTTATATTTATATCCATTTTTTTTTGTTTCAGTCACCCTACACGATATTGTTCATACAGACAAGAGCTTGACCCTTGTGTTTGAATACCTGGACCGTGATCTCAAGCAGTACATGGATGAGTGTGGGGCACAACTCTCAATGAATAATGTCAAGGTTAGTAAATACTCGCACATTTTTTATGTGAAGAAAGTGCTTGACAAATTTACTCTCTTGGCTTACTGGATAGCTTTGTGATATTTTTGGCCTTAGATAAATTTTGATTAAGTTTTAGGGAGTGTTTTAAGTTTGTGTGTGTGTGTGTGTGTGCGTGCGTGCATGTGTGTGAATGTGTGTGTGTATGAAATAGTTGGTGGGGTGTTGGTGTATATGTGTGGTCATCTTACCTTGGCTCTCTCTCCTTTGCAATAATGTCAGCTGGGCATGTAGATAAATTAATGATTTTAGAAGAAGGTGTAGATGTAGAATGCAGGCAGCATTTCTCTTTTCTTGGTTACATACATTTTGGGAATTACAGGAATCCCATTTTCAAACTGTCAAAAACACTTAAAATAAGTAAAATTCTACCTGTTAAAACTAAGAGAAACCACTTTTCTTGAAGAGAGGGAGGAAGATTAATGATACTTGAATTTAAAGGCAAGTACTAATGTGGGTACCTTTGTGTGTGGGCAGATCTTCCTGTTCCAGCTGCTGCGAGGGCTTGCCTACTGCCACCAGCGACGAGTCCTGCACCGAGACCTCAAACCTCAGAACCTGCTGATCAATGACCTCGGGGAACTCAAGGTTAGTATTACTCTTCTACTCTTAGTCCTCCAGTGAACAGTGTGTATGTATGTTTTGCCTGAAGTGAGTCCATATCCTTAAGGGCAAACATCAGAGAAGGGAACATGTGTGCCTATAAAAAGTGACAGGATTCATAAGTCAGCAAATCTCATTAGGGAAAGTAAGGACTTGAAGTGAAATAATGATGATGATGAGATCTTATCCTTATGATGCAGTAACTTGTCTATCGCACTGATAGGTGTGAGTGTGGTATGGGTAACCGAGGATGTTACAATGTCCTTTCTTGCAGCTTGCAGACTTTGGCTTGGCTCGGGCTAAGTCTGTCCCCACCAAGACGTACAGTAATGAGGTGGTGACGCTGTGGTACCGACCCCCTGATGTACTGTTGGGTTCCACCGAGTACTCCACACAGATTGATATGTGGTGAGTCTTCTGTTCTTGATTTGCTGGTGATGTCAGCTATTAAAGGCTTGAGGTGCCATGACTTCTCATTTTTCACAAATAGTCTTAACAAAACGTTGGACAAGGATGCTATTTTGGCAGTGAGTGTTTGAGACCACACACACACAGGCTTAGTGTAGTGGTCAGCTTGCTTGACTCACAACTAAGAAGGCCGGAGTTCAAGCCTCAGTGCAGCAAGGCAAATGGGCAAGCTTCTTAATTTGTAGCCCCTGTTCACCTAGCATCAAGTAGCTATGGGATGTAACCCAAGGTGTTGTGACCTTGCTGTTCCGGTGTGTGAGTGGTCTCAGTCTTATCCAAAGATCGGGCAGTACGAGCTCTGAGCTCTTTTTGTAGGGACTGCCACGTGTAGGCTTGATGGCTTGTTGCAGCTTCCCCTATTTTCATATATTGTTATATTCTCTGGTGTGCCACAGGGGCGTTGGATGCATCATGTACGAGATGATCAGTGGACGGCCGCTGTTCCCGGGAGCCACAGTGGAAGACGAGCTTCACCTAATATTCCGCACACTGGGCACCCCAACGGAGAGCACGTGGCCGGGCATTGCCACTAATGAGGAGTTCAACCAGTACAACTTCAACACCTACCAAGGGGAGTCACTGCTGGCCAGAGCCCCCAGACTGGCTCATGACTCAGCCCTCGGTCTCCTCTCAAAGTTCCTCTTGGTTGGTGTTAACTTGTGTGTCTCAGCATGAAAATAGAATTGATTTATTGTTCATTGCTAAAGTTCATAGTTTTGTTTTGAGCATTGATGATTGTGTTTTCATTTAGTTATTTCTAAGCTGCATCTTTCTCCACACAGTATGAAGCAAAGAAGAGGATCTCAGCAGCCACAGCCATGAAGCATCCATTCTTTGAGTCTCTCGGCCACTCCATCCACACACTCAAAGACCGTGAGTAACATGCCACTGCAGCTGTAAACCTTCCACATGTATATTATATCAATCCATTAAGCTTGAAGTAGAAATTGAGACTGGTATCTTTGGATTAACCATAGAGAGAGAGATGAATGGAGAGAGCTTAGAATGAAGTCTGTGATGGTGCTTTGTCTCACAACATCACTTGTTTCATATCAGAGGAATCCATCTTCTCATGCCCGGGACTCGTGTTGACCCGCGACCACAACTACAAGGTGACCAACGGCAGCCAAGCCAAGAACCGGCGGCAGAGCATGCACTTCTGAGGCCGGCCTGGGAGGCGCCATCACCCTCAACCTCAAGTCTGAGAACCAGTTGCCCAGACACAACATTGACTGTTTGACTCTTTGCCCAGAAAAATCAGAATCACCTGTTCTAGCAGAGGTACTTCTGTAGAATGGAGAATATGTGATTTTCTGAGAAAAAAATAACTTGGGATGTGATTTTTAGAAAGGAACAAAAGCCCAGACCAAGTACCAAGCTATGTGCTGTGACTCCTCCACACTGAGTGTGGTGTGACTGCGCGTCAGACTGAGTTAGTTTGGTCCATGGTGGTGAGGTGGTTCATGGGAGGCAAGTCATCAGTGTTCACTACTGTATCAGTAGACTATCTCTACCAGTCTAGTGGGGTTTCTAGAACCTTTAGTTTGAACAATGTAGTCTTTCAAATATATTTAGAAGCCTAGCCTAAATCTTCTGATGTAGAAAATTTATCTCCCGGCCCTACTCTGCAAAATTCCCCGACTGGTTGACTCCCAAGGGCTTGAGGTAGTGATCTGCGGGTCAGATGTCTCGACTACCAACTTCCATTACGGTGATCACAAGCCCCAGACCTGCATCCCCTGCAGGATGCATTACAAGAATGCAAGTGGAATAACTCTGTGATGATTCGCTCAATGTTCTCTGAAAATGCAAACTAGAAAACAGCCTAGTATTTATGAGGAAAAATGGTGTATAAGTCAGAATAGACAAAAGTAACATATCGTCAAGAAACTGAAGAACTCAACAGTGTGACGACATTTTGATCCTCATTAAAATTTGTCAGGAAATTTTGTGATAGGGTAAAAGTATCAAATTGTACCCCATTCCCTGTTTCATTTTAACCATGTGCAATGTCTAGTACTTCAGTTTCAACATGGAGTCTCCTCTGAGGTCCATGCAGGTGTCTCATTCTCTTCATTTTATATTGTTGCCATATAGGCCTTCTTTCCTAATTAAATAATATGTTGAAGATTATGTGATATATAACTTAATAAAGTTTTGTGTTGTAAGACATGACATACATTTCGTTACATATCTCAGTCCCACATGTTTGTTCTGGCTCAGTTTGTCCCCAACACTTGACTGTAGGTTTGTGGTACCTGAAAACTCATCATACCAGCAGGCAGGTCATGGCCACCACTCCTGCACTCCGGCAATAATTCCTGGGCCTCTGCCCAAAGCTGTGTAAAAGAACCATTTTAGTACATTTATGCTCAATAATAGGTCTTTAGTAATGCTAGTCCCAAGGTTGAGCATAAAGAAAAAAATTAGAGGACTTAGTTTACAGTTGCGTCCCTGTCATGCCTGAATGTATCCACAACAAGCTTGATATTCTGAAGTCAAGAACTGGAGGAACATTTTGGAATAGGATCAAGGAGTTTGTTATAAGCATTCCAAATATATTATGTATTCCTATATAAAGAATAAGCATTTAATTTAACTGTTTACCTGCTCCTTAGGGATGACATGTGACCAATGTGTTTACATACCATTATTTTCCTTCTGTACAAATTCTATGAATTCCACAAACTTCACATCAAGAATGACCAAATTATTAGCAAACTGACTAATTAATCCCCAGCTGTGTGGTAGTGACTGATCAGTTTTGTGAAAGTTGCCTGAACTCAAGGTTGGTTTTAAAGAAATTATATATAATATATACTTATAGATAGAATTATCTTTGAAGATATTTCAGAATACTAGATCATATAACCTTATTTTATTATTCATATAGATTATCTAAATCAATTGACAAATATTTAGTGACTGCAGTCACCTTTAAGACAATGAGGCCTGCTTTTATATTCGTCCAAACCCCAAAGTTATAATGAATGACCTGTTAAAGAGGACACTTACATGGCTCAGCTCTCACAGGCGTGTGTTTTAGGCAACTGTGGACTTCACTAAATGACTTGCAGTATGATCCTACCCAGACTTCCTCATAAAGAAAACACATCCTCATCAGTATGCCATGTATGTTTAGAAATGAGCTCATTCTATTTTTGAACAGGTGTCAACTACGACTATAATGTATATTTTCAACTATTTCTATCATAGGTTGAATCAGCATGACATTGTGTCAATATGTCCAAAGTGAATAAAGAAAACCTTAAGACTGTTTGATTTACTCCAATTCATTAGTATTGGTATATAGTCCTAACCTTTATTTATATAACCAAAGCAAGACACAAGTATTTAGAGTTTTAATGGCATCGTAGTAGGGAGTAGATGTTATAACCACCTCATTTAACCATCTAGCTGACAAGAAAAGTGACAAAGTTTTCCTCACCACACTCAAATTGCATGTTGGATGCAGAGACCCAAGGTAAGGACTAACATATTATACATTACAAATACAATAAGCCATATGTCGTTATAGAATACAATTTGATACATCCTTTAGGTTTATACTGAATAAAGAGCAAACGTGGGCTCTCTTTTCATCGACCACGTGTTAGGAGGATGTGACCACTTTGCTGTCTCATTCACCTTGTTTTTGTCCTGCCTGATGACCTTGTGTATACCGCGGTGATGGGATCAATATTTTCTGCAGTAATATATACACTGATTTATGTCTTTGAAGGGTCATGTGTCATATTTAGTAACTACAGAAGTACTGCACAACATTTGGAAGACGAGAGAGAAGAAAAGAGCTAGAAAACCCGTAAAGGATACATGTACATTAGAGCTGCTGTTGCAAAGGCTACAACTCAAATCTACATTTAGAGGAAAGAGGCGCGCTGAAGAAAATTGAATATCCAGTATTTTAAAAAGCGCGGGGCTTCGTGGAGAGAGACAGCTGGGAAGTCACGTGGTGTTTACAAACGCACAGCTGACGGTCTGGTGAGGCGCAGCCGCGCAGGTGTGAAGACCGCGTGGTGGTGTGATAAGCGAGGCAGTGATACCACACATTTCATCTCTACCAGAAGTGGACGCAAGCTAATACTTAAGACTCGGGGAGAAATATTTGTGTGTGATGAGTGGCGGGCAGCAGTGTGACGTGTGCGGCGAGGCGGCGGCCAAGTACAAGTGTCCCAAGTGCAGACTGAAGTAGTAAGTGTAGCCTCTGTGTTCTCATTTCCGGTTAGTCAGGTCAGGCAGGTGGTCACTGAGATGGTATAGAATGTGATCGTAAAAAGAGCTTTGGGTAAGATCAGAATGTGGGTTTGACAGTCTATTTGAGTTTACTAGATTTTCTTCCTGCCTTTTCTTTTTTGCATCTTGAATTAGCTAAGCACCTAATTAGTTTTTCTGTTGTTCTTTGAGACTGATGGTTAGGAGGTGGAACAGTGACTAATGAGGAAAAGAAGATCCTCATCAAGGTAAGGATTAGATGTAGGTATTGGGAGAATTGTAGGATTAGGGAAGGATTAGGTTAAGAGATTTCAGCGCTTATTAGTCTTGGATACTAGCCAGTCACATTATTGCCTCTTACCACCCCTATAACATTTTCCTGCAACTGTATGAAGTATTTAGTATTGTCATCCTAAAATCAGTGAATGCCCAATAATAGAAATCTACCCGATATTCTTAAATTTCTTAGTATTATTGCAGTTTCATATCTTAAGCCATGGTATTTGATGTTGTTTGAATCCTTGCATCTATTATAAATCTTTAATTGTCTCATTAACAAAGTATGAAGGTTTAACTAAATTTTCTGCTTTATTCACTATCATATTTATCAGTTTCTTAGCAGCCTTGACAGAATTAAGACATATGACCTCTTACACTTAGAGTGAGTTTAGATTAAGTGTATCTTTCACTGTTACAAAGCAAGACTGGAGCAAGGCAGTTGGTGCGACTTGCACAACTGGGATGCTGATGGATGCTAGTCAGTGCTACTAAACCTCCTAGGGATTGCAAGGGGCGTGGTCTCATCTCCCACAATTAGTCTAAATGTTTGGTTAGATTTAATTTTGAGCTCTTCAATGTTGTGTGGCCAACAGCCCATCACTTGACAGTTAGTGTTACTTTAGAGGAATCTAGAGGAACAAAACCCCTTAATCAATGTTAGTGATATGTATTTACCTTTCCCATCCTGATTTTTATTTTTTTAATTCTTAATATTAAATGTAGAAATTAGCAGACTGCCCAAAACTCCGACATAAATTCATGCTATAAGATTTATGGGGTGAGAGGAATGGATTCAAGGGAAGCACAGGCAGGGACAAATGAGTCTTTGAGGATTCAGGCTTCCTCAGGTCTGGACACTACTCACTAGACATGTAGTACCATGATTGTAATTTTGCTACAGCTACCTTCAATATATCTGACATTTTTCTCTTTTTTTTTTTTAATATTTGATTTTTTTCTCTTTTTTCAATGGAGTCGCTGCTTTATTCTCTGTGGCATCATTTTCATAATTTAAATCACCAACCACTTAGATATTTTATTTTTCATTATCTTATCTATTTATTTATTATTATCAATTAATTTACTTTTTTTCTAACTATAGCTGCAGTGTGGGGTGCTACAAGAGCCACCAGAACCAGCAGTGTCAGCCAGCCAAGGCCACACACAGCCAGCAGGTGGAAGACGCCGAGGAAGGCCATGTGTCCCAACAGCACGTCCTCTTTCCCACGGATGACACTGTTCCCCCGCGCACCTTGGAAAAGCTCGGTGAGAGGGGAACCTGTTAACACATCCGCAATTGTAATAATGATGACAGAGAGAGAGAGAGAGAGAGAGAGAGAGAGAGAGAGAGAGAGAGAGAGAGAGAGAGAGAGACCTAAAGCCTGACACCTCTGTGCTGTCAAAATAGCTTTCTGTTTTTCTCACACATTTCTTATACCAGGTCAGTTTCATTGCGAGCATTATTTTATACTTCATCATACAGGAGAGTGTGACAAGCTGAAGAGTCTCCTGAGCAACCGTCACCTGCGGGAAGTGCTGGTGGAGGTAGACAGTGCACCCAACGCCCAGGCAGCCATGCGACGTGCTATGCTGGAGCCGATCTTCACGGAGTTCGCGGACACGGTGCTGGGGGTGGTAGAGCCTGACATGGAGGCCGCCGCGCCGTCCCCCAGGAAACAGGAGGCCTTGTAAGGATAGAGAGTGGGTTCGCGTAATGCTCCAATCATTTGTTTTCTTCTTGTGTGTGTGTGTAGCGAAATGATAGGGTCTTGTGTTTCCTTTCTCTAGCACACTCATGAACTACACGTCATGTGTTACTCAGCAAACTTGAACAAATACATGAAAGTCTAATAAATGCGAAGATAATATTTTCATGAGTATGGAATGTCACGCGCTTCATTGAGAATAGATAAATAGTTACGTTTGAAAGGCGTCTGCTGTCACGCTTTCTTTGTATGTACGTGTTTCTGGTTGAAGTAGGGGGAAAAAAATGTCGCCTGGTGCAGCTGAAGGCGTCACGAGGCGTCCCCTCCACTCCCCTCCCTGTGTCACGGGTGGCGACGATCCTTGGCCACGGAGGGAGACGAGGCAGTGACGAGTGAGTGAGGCAGGGAGTCGGTGTTCAGTGTGGAGAGCGTGAGCGGCTGTGGCGGATGGAAGCTGTGCCCGCCTCATGGCCACACTGGTCCAGGTTCTCGCTGTTCATGAAGAGTTTTGTATTTTGACAAGGCCGTGACTGAATTGAGGACAAACCAAGAAGAATTTTGCGTCAACATTCGTAGTGTAATTTGTCAACTGAAGTGAATGTTGAGTGTCTTGAAAGATTCGCCGTGTGTTTGCGTAAAACAGGGAGTTTTGTATCGAGCATCTGTGGCGTTATCGGTTATACTTTTGGAGTGAATTTCTGAGTGTCATGATGGATCGCTGTGTATTAGTACAAATACAACAATTTTACATTAGTCATCTTATTTTTATCTCTTAGCCGCATACCATTAAAGTAAAAAATCTTTTTTTTTTTTTTAGATTTTTCTTTCCTAAAATCTTAGAACGGGGATTACTTTTATCTTGTCTTTTATTATACTTCCTTTCCTTGTTCTTTTCTTCATTGTACTTTTAATATTTAGGATAAGATCACTACTTTTCACTATCATGCATCACTTTTTTTCCCCCTCATAAATCAGTTAAGTTTTTTTTTTTTTTTTCTTCATAAATCTCCCTCCTCGTATAATCCTACCTGCTCCTATAATTTCTCCTCATAAACGTGTCCGTTCTGCCTTAGTTACACTCCTCGAGTCACATGTAATAATTTTTCCTTTAACGTATTCAGTCAAAAATTCCTGTCTTCCGTCACGTCTCTTCTCTAAGGTCTTTTTTTTTTTTTTTTTTTTTTTTTTCTTCTAATAATAGTAAACATTTTCTTGACTTGGAGGGATTAGAGTTAAACACTGAAGTAATTACAAGTACAAGTACTTAGCAGTAAACATTTCCGCGACTTTGAGAGCGGAGCAAGATTTAAAAGTATTCAAATGTAAATAAAAACAACAAATCTCGACCTTCAGGGATGGGAGTGAAAGTCAGTACTGTGTATAGTTTAGAAGGGGAACAACGCGATACGTCAGGAGTTACCCATGCAAGCGTGGCGTGTTTATGGTCTGCTTTTCGTGTGTAGCATTTCCTAACGCACATGGGCCGCGCTCCGCCTGGCATTGACCTTGGCTCCTGACGCGCTTGAAATCCCGCGACAGGTTCTCATGAAGAATGTTGGCTGCTTCCTGTTAAGAGAGTTTGAGTGTGTGGTTTTGTATCCTTGAGGCGTCAGACAAAATGCACATCTTGGCTAAGTTTAAATCTGGTTTTCGGGGAACATAGCAGCGGTGAGGGAAGTAGAATCATTCCGTGACGCACCGAGGAGTTCCGAGTTGTTCGCGTAGGCACAAAGGGTCTGTTGTTGTGTGTCCTTTGTTGTGTTGGGTGTGGCTGCAATCTGTCAGACGCTGCGCCAGTGGAAAAAAAAAGAGTAGGTGGCGAAATTATAGAACTAAGACCTGGAAATTGTTGAAGGTTTGATGTTCTTTTTGTCTTGGATATGTTTAAAATTTTCATTGTATTTATGTATAGAAAAAAAAATAGCGAAATTACAGAAATGAAACCTGGAAGTTGTTGAAGTCGTAATGTTCTTTTTGTTTGAGTTATTATGATTAATTTGAAATTTCATGTATTTGTGTTTAGAATTGTAAATGCGTGTAGTACGAAAATTCATACGTTTAAAATTGTTGGAAAAATCCTAATACTTGTGTAATCGTAATTTCTTATGTTCACTTTCATTTTCACTTAATTTCAAACTCAAAATCTTGAACGTGTGCATTAATGCAAACTGAAACTTTTAAAAGTATACTATAAACCGAATTTGGATGTTTTGAAGCATATAATAACATAAATAATACTTTGTGTGTGCAGGTAGTGGGTGTGTGGGCGTGGGTGGTGGTGGTAGTGGTCGCGGCGCCCCACCACACCCCGGCGAGGCAGCTGAGGGTGAGTGACGGGACTGAGAGGAGAGGCGAAGGCTTGCACTCGCTGACGGGAATATCATCTCGCGGAAGACGACACGCGCCTCTTGACAAAGGTGAGTTTAATGAATGCTTTCTCTCACTGTTTTCTAAAGATAGTAATCGTATTGATTTTTAGTTCAGTTTGTGTAATGATTTTTGTGCAGTAATAATGTGGAGGATTTTTAAGTCTTTTTTTTTCATTCTCTCTCTCTCTGTTTTAGTAATGTTTTCTTAATGTTTTCTAGTGGTCGTAAATTTGTTTAGCCTCTAGTTTAGTATGTCATTAGTTTTTTTTTTTTTTTTTTTTTTGCAATATGAAAATATAGAGGCTTTTTACGTCTTTTTTTATATACTTTTTTTTTCACCCTACAACACAATCCAACTGGCCTCTATTTTGTTTTTAGGTCTTTGATGTTGAATATGTAATAATGTGAACATGTGGAGAAATATTACGTTTTATTGTAATTTCCCATTACATCATACGAGTGGAAATATGAAACATTTGTATCTCTCTCTCTCTCTCTCTCTCTCTCTCTCTCTCTCTCTCTCTCTCTCTCTCTCTCTCTCTCTCTCTCTCTCTCTCTCTCTCTCTCTCTCTCTTCAGATCCCCCCTTCCTTGTGAAACAAACCAAAAAAATAATAATAATAATTGCGCATCCTCTCATTTTCCTTCCCCATTTTCCCTTCATTAAATGGAGAAAAAAATGTAGATGCATAACCGTGGGATCATTTCCTTTCCTCCCCTTTCAGAAGACGATGACGAATGGGAGAGCTCGTTAGCGCCGCCGAGGAAGCGTTCAGCGGAGGAGCAACCTGGTAAGGACTCGCCAGCCACTCACTTGTTAGTTATTCACGTCAAGGTGTTCTGTAGTTTTGACAGTGAGGAAACAAGCATTTAGTGTCGCCTTTAGTTTTAATTGTGAAGTAAATGTTGTGTTTGTTATACAGTGATGAGATGAGGATTTAGAACAAGCTGGAACTGATAAAACATGAATAATTGTACTTGAATGGAACACGAATTTTGGCTTTCGAAACATTAATGAAACACGAATGTAATGTTTCAATAGTCTTAACATTCAAGAAAACAGGAGTCATTTTTCAAGCAATAATGATCTTCTCTTTAAACAGATGAAAATAAAAATAATAAAAGCAATGTAGGTATATATCTTTATACTCTCTCTATATTAATTAAATACAGTGTTTTCACACTAATGAAACGAATCATTACTAAGCTAATTTCCGGTTTTGTTCTTCCTAGTCAGTGACCAGCCATTCAAGAGAGAAGCCCTGGAAGTCAACATAGGCACGGGAATATTAGTGAAGGGAGCAGGAACCACCCAACGACCATTTAACTTCCCCCAGAGCCCCACGTACTCTCCCACGCAGCCTCCGGACCTCTCCACTCAGCGCCCCATCATCTTCCCGGAATCTGGACCTCAAGCCACGCCCACGCCCCCCATCAACCCCACCCAGGTCCCCCCTACGATCTTTCACAGTCCCTTTTTCCCCAACGATCTTTTCCCACCGCCCGGATCACGCCCGAATCCCTCAGACGGAAGTCCCCCCAAGCCACCCAGCCAGAACCCTCCTTCTCAGAGACCATCCCGTCCTTCAGATTTCTTTCCCGGGCAGACTACACCGAATTCTCACTTTGTTCCAATTATACCCACGAGAAGACCGAATATTATCACCAACACGCCTTCACTGAGACCAGTTTTCCCCAATACGCCTCCCCAAGGATCAGTTTTCCCCAATACGCCTGCTCAAGGATCATTTTTCCCTAATACACCTCCACAAGGATCAGTTTTCCCCAATACGCCTCCTCAAGGATCAGTTTTCCCTAATACACCTCCTCAAGGATCAGTTTTCCCCAATACGCCTCCTCAAGAATCAGTTTTCCCTAATACACCTCCCCAAGGATCAATTTTCCCTAATACACCTCCTCAAGGATCAGTTTTCCCCAATACGCCTCCACAAGGATCATTTTTCCCCAATACGCCTCCTCAAGGATCAGTTTTCCCTAATACGCCTTCCCAGGGACCAGGACGCTTCCCTAACACTCCCCAAAGACCTGTGGGCTTTCCCATACCACCAAATCAAGGCCCTGACTATATCCACCCTACAACACGGCGCCCCAAGTTCCCAGGGTTCCCGATCCCTCCCTCCCCGACTACCAGGAGGCCGTGTAGCTGCAGGAATCACACCACAAACATAAATCCAGCCACACCAACTATTCCACCCACGACTTTCTTTTCCCCGTCTCCCGTTGCGCCGTTCTTCCCCACCGTTGCTCCTCTTTTCCCAACTGTTGCCCCGCAGTTCCCCACGCCCACGTCCGCATCCGCACGCCCTGTCACGCCGAATCCTGGTGGTTTTAGACCGTCCTTCAGACCTACATTCACCCCGGTAGCTGGTTTTCCCGTCTTTCCGAACTCCCAGTCTCGCCCAGTCCATCCTAACTCTCAGCATCGTCCCGTTCTCTTCATACCCACTAACATCAGGTCGCCAGATGTCCTTCGCGTGAATCAGCGCCCTGTGTCGACCAATGGCCTGCCTCGCTTCCCAGCAGTCAATGGGCAAAGCTTCATCACGCCACACTTCCGACTGTTCATCCCTCACCTGCCTACCCAGGGCGTGAATCAAGTCAAGAACAACAGTGACAAGTAGAAATGACCGCTTGAAAGGATGACGGAAAGTTATTTTTCCTACGTGCCAGAACCAGAAGCATACATAGACTCCAGTGAAGTAAGTGTAAGTGAAGTTTGCAGGGAGTAATGTGTTTGGTGCACCTACGTTAGCGTTGGCGATGTTACCAATAGCACGTAGCTGTGTGTCGGGATGGGTCAGGTCAAGGTATACAAATTACTTAGCTGTATACTTTTGGATTTGAAATCTTTGGCATGCACGGGGAAGGCAGTGGTGGACGGGATTATGGTAGTTTGGCCTTTTAATAATAATGATAATATATGATTGAAAGTAGAGTGTTGTATTTTTATTACTAACATCCAGTGTATTAGTGTTTGTAGACATGACACTAAGGAATCAATGAAGGAAGGAAACTAGGATGAGCACAGTAGTTAATATTTGTTGAGGCTCGAAAGGAACTGCGTAACCATAGAAATGGCCAGTCCTTACCATCGTTCGAGAGAGGAACTACATAATGTAACGCCAACCTTCACCTCGGTTTCCTTTCCTATCAATTAGGATGGAAATTTAATTAACAAGTATTATTATGTAACATTACTCGTGTGATGAATAATGAGAATTGATGAATAATGCGATTTGGTATTGTTAATTAGTGCTACAACTGACTGCCATCGTAGTAAAATTTAATGGTCTGTCCATCTTTAATTTAACAGTCTTGTCAAACACGTAATATCTTGTTACTAATTAATAATTGGTTGATTAAATGACACCTGAACAACAGGATGAGCTCGTTAAGTTTTGAGGCAGGAATTTATTTTAGGATGACATTCTCGGTGACGAAATGACCGTAAACCCTTTGTAAACTATCATTCGAGTCATGAAATATTCTCGAAAACACTCCACTGAAACCCATTACAAGTTATTGATATACGACATCTTAATAGTTTATGGTCATTCCGCCCGCGTGCCAATTCGCCCACATATAAGAGTCAATTTGCCCACATATAAGTTCATTCTCCACACACATTCCATGTCATGTCCACCGATCACTATACATTTTTTGGAGTATTTATATACCATCATTACCATGTATTTTTATTACAAGAAACATAATAAGATAACATGTCAACGTGTGTGTGTGTGTGTGTGTGTATGTGTGTGAGTGGGTGGGTTGAGGATAGGGTTGCCATACATGAACTATCAAAATTCCGGACACCTTCACTAACACCTGATTATGGTCCTGATATGATACTGGAAAACATGTAAATTAAAAGAAACTCAACTTATTTACCTTTGCATATGGCTGATAATAAAATAATGTGTCATCTTCATTGATGAACCCTCTTCTTGCACTGCTCTCTTATGTTTCTCAGAGCACACATGTGACGGGTAAGTCATTAATGCCTTTATGTGCCAGTGAGACAAATGTTCCTGGTTTACACACCAAACACGCGGCTTCCCACTCATCCCTGCCTTTTTTGAAGCACGGGAGTTTGTTCTGCATCTCTGCAGTGAATTTACACTTTCGTTTGGGCATCTTGACAAGAACAAGTAATAGTTGTAATGACGAGGTCACAAGGCCGCAAACAGTAATCCTAACTACCCTATCAGAGCTGGTGAAAGACTGGGGCGCGAGTGCGACGTCAAGTGAGGCGGCGTTGGGAAGGCTGCGAGCACCGACATCATACAGGACCCATACACGTCAGAGTCTTGACCGAAACCAAACCAAAGCAGCTGCCACTCGGTGAACCCCGTCATTTCAACCCAAGGAAATTTAATAAATGTGATTTTTTAACAGTTAGTAATGATGGAAGGTGAAATTCCGGACAATTGAGGGATTTTCTAAAAATCCCCCGGGACGCAGATTTCGTTATCTGATTTCCAGATATGTCCGGGAAAATCCGGACGTATGGCAACCCTAGTTTAGAATGTACGAGTATATTAGTTGTTATCTGTGTGTTTTAGGAGAATTTATGGTGTTTTGAGTGTGGCTTAGGATGTTTTTATGTGTATTTTACGTGTTTTTAGTCGTGTGGGGTATTATGCGTATACTGTGGAGTGTTCTAGGTGCGTTTGGGGGTATACTGAGGTGCTATGAGTTTGTTTTGGGTTTATTTTGGGTATTTTAAGTGTTTTGGGTGAGTTTTGGTGTGTATGTGTGTGTGTGTGTGGAGTCTTTCTGGTGTATTTGAGTGTGTGTGGGTTTATTGGGTGTGTTTTAGGTGTATTCAGTGGTGTTGTGAGGTGTTTTTGGTGTGTTTGAATGAGTTTTGGGGTGTTTTTGGTGTTCTTTGGATGTTTTGAGTGTTTTGAATGTTTTTGTTGTGTTTGAATTAGTTTTGGGGTGTTTTGGGTGTGCTTTAGATGTTTTGAGTGTGTTTGGGAGAGTTTTGTGGGTAATTTGGGGATGTTGAGAGTGTTTTTGAGTGTTTGGGTGAGTTTTGGATGTTTTAAGCGTGTTTGGGTTCTGTTAGGTAAGTTTTGTGAGTATATCAGGATGTTTTGGATGTTTTATCGGGGTTTGGGTGTGTTTCGGCTATTTTGAGGTGATGTGGGGTGTTTTGAGTGTTTTTGAAGTTTAAAGAGTGTTTTGGGTGTGTTTGGGTGAGTTTTATGAATATATTCGGTGTTGTGGGGTGTTTTAAATGTGTTTTGCATGTTTTAAACGTGTTTTAGGTGTGACTGGATGAGTTTTGTTATATTTGTTATATTTTAAGTGTGGTTTTGGGTATTTAGAATGTCTTGGGTGTGTATGGGCGAGTTTTGTTGTATTTAATGATGTTTTGAGTGCGGTTTGGGTGAGCTTTGTGGGTGTCTTGGGATATTTTGAGTGTGTTAAAGGGATATTTTGGCCAAACCCATTCCTCAATAACCCAAATAACGTAACTTAAACACCACAACCACACCAGACGGTTACGGTCATTTCATCCACATGCCAAATGGCATGTGGGTGAAATGACCGGATACCTTATAAAGGGTCCATCGTCAGTGAGAATAACACTCATACCTAACAGACTATCAACTCTGAAATTAGTCCTTTTGGCATAAGAAAGCGTTTCAACATACGAGTCATGGTTCCGATTTTGATAATGGTTTGTGTTCCTTATGACGATGATTATGATTGCCCCATTTTTACGATTTTTTTTTTTTTTTTTTTTGCGTACAGTGATCTGCGTCTTATTTATGCTATTATTTTTGTTTTTGTTTTTACTAATGTGAGTCTTATTTTTAGCAGTTTCTTAATTTCTTTTGCACGCTCTAATATGCGTGTTTGCATTCTTCGTTATAAGTCTTCCTGTTGTTCCTCATCCTCTACTTTTCCCGTTTCGTTTTCCTCCTTTATTCTTTGTTCTGTTTGCGTAGCCAGAGGCTCCGCCCTCGGTCCCCAATGTTGCAGCGTCATGAAGGTTACTCAGCAAAGTATACCTTGAACCCATGTGCATGTCTGTACCTCATACGTGACACTCATGACGAATAGTGTGTAAAAAGGATGTCGGATACTGTCAATGTTTCATTCGTTCAAAATAATGGTTAGCCACACATCATACTACAACATATATCTGAAATCCCATATGTATAGTTTTTACTTCATATGGTACATTCCAAGAAGAATTATGTGTAAAAAGGATCCTGACGGACCATGTACTGTGTGTGTGTGTGTTGGCCTGTCTTTCATTGTAAATACCATTGGATCATTATTGCACTCCCTTACCTCTCGCCCGGTGCCCACATACCTCAGCTTCCCTAACAAACCTCGTCTTGTCATGTTCTTTTGGCTTAGTTTAATTTAATTCAATCAATAGCGTAATTTGTATATTAAGTCAAAGTGCTGCGCTGTCAGTTGTTGGCCTAATTGGTTATTGAAGGTCGTGCAAATGCAATGCAGCTAAAAAGAAAAAAAAAAGCGCGTACATTTATTTATTTATTTTTTTTTTTTTTCCCCCTCAAACCGCGGCAAGGATGTTCTGTGCAATACCTGGTAGCTACATGTCAGCTGGGATACGGCGCGTGTCTCCCATCTCCCTTTGTCTTGTATTTCTTTCCTGTTGTGTGAGAAATGTTCCCTTTTTTCCTTATATATGTGGAAATGTTTAAATATGAGGAATTTGCTTCGTGTAATGGCTGTACTAGTTCGTGGTAAGATCATGAAAGTACAAGTATTCGTAGCTGGTAGTTTAGTAGTGGCTGGATGAGTGCTGGGAAGTGAGATGAAGGTTGTAATTTTTTTTTTTTTTTTTACCCCTGCGTAATACAAGGATATTCTCATTAGCAATATAAGACCGTAGCTATGTAATCTGTTATTTTGCTGTACTGGTAACACCACGAGAAGATAGTAATATGGAAAGCTGTTTTGGGGCTGGTTACCTCACCTCTCAGTTTTGAGAACCATAATTTCAGGGTTGATCTCTGTTCCTTACCTTAATTCTAAGAACACCGAAAATAAGGGAAGTTGTAAGAAGTCGTCAAGTCTATACATGGCAGTCTCTGGATAAAACATGCCAGCCTATTTCCACTTATAATTTTTATTCATAAATTGTCTAATCTTTTTAAGTTCCTTAGTGATTCAGTATTAACAACTTGACAATTTCCAGTCATTACAATCATCACAGCTTTTAAAAGTTATGTCTAATCTTTTAAAGTTCTCGTACAATGACTCGGCTCTCGTTACAACTGTTACAAATTTTCCTACACATTTTCACGTATTGTCGGTCTTTAGATTTTATCAGTTATTTGTCTACGTAAACTTGAGTTATTCTGCACATTAACCGGTATTCCAGTCAAAACCGTAAAGTAAACCTGTTGATGGAACATACTGCTTAGCGTCAATACGAGTAAAAGACTAGACGTGGTCGTGTTATCATTGTCCTCTCTCCTTGCCTCGCCTCGCTTCGCCTCAGTTGCCTGCCATTTCAGGAACAGTGAGAGTGATATCCTGCCTTTGTAAGGTATAGTGTGTGTGAGAGGCATTTATTGAAAGGAGTGTGAGTTTTCCTTATCTTGGGGTTATTTTCCTTGCTGGTGGTATTGGTTAGTGGACGTCTTTGTTCAGCAGGGGTCTTTGTCATGACTGTGTAGTGTGTAAGGATTCACGGAGACTAATGGCTGGCTGGTGACGGGAAGGATAATGAACCCCTAGTACGTGCATTGAAACATTAACATTTGGAGACCACTTCACTAACTAATGCACCGTGACAGTATACCAGTCATCTGTAGTCCTCTGAGATCACTCTTATCCTTGTGGGCCTCATGATATCCTGGATAGAGAGAACAATTTGCAGGCAGATTGACAGGACTGCATCAGTTACAGAATTTGTGCCATCACTGGAGAATATTTATTGTAGATTTTAAATAGAATGAACTTCTTAAGATGGGTTCATTCTTCCAGCATCTCTTGATAAGATTACTAACCTAACCTAACAATTCAAAATAGAGCTCTGGCTCATATGATCCTGACCAGAATTAATTCAATTTAACAAAGCTTCCTATTATATTCTGTACTGGAAATTCATGGTTGGTAAGGTCAGCCAGGGATTGGATTGTTCACATCTCTCAGCTGGGCAGGCTTAGTGCCAGCTGCTGCCTCAGAGCCAGGTTTTCCATGACTTAGCACTACATCAAACATTTTTTTAATAGATGAAAAGCTTGGAGGCTTGTTTGAGAAAAGGAATGTTTCTTTATTTTTCTAGATGGAGCCCCATGAGAACATCGCACCTTGTCAGTGTCCATCAGATTTTGGGGAAGAGTTGCCAAGGGTGAGTGAAACAAACAACACGCCACACAATGAGCAGAGTGAACATGGTACATAGAGAATAAGTTAAGAATATGAAAATGCACTGTAAATCTTAATTCAACTAAGATGCACTGTATTTGTAGAATAGATTCCTCATCACACAAAATAATACACACTTGTGATATTCCAGGAAATGTATTTGGCAGCCAAGCACGGACAACTGAGGAAGATAAAGCAGTATCTGGGGAAGGGCCATGATGTGAATGCCTGTGATGAGGACAGCTGCAGTCTGCTGGCCAGCGCGTGCATCGCCAACCGCCTTGAAGTGGTGCGCTTCCTCCACCGCATCCCACACCTACACCGCAACGTGAAGGACTGGTCTGGGGACACGCCTCTCATGCACGCTGCTAGGATGGGACACAAGGAGGTGGTGGAGGAGCTGCTCACGTGTCCACACCCAGTGAGTTACCAAGGTGTTTGTATGTAGGTTCTCTTTGTGAAGTGACTGAAGACCTGCTAAGGAGGTGTGTTTTGGTCCCCTTTGTAAAAATTACTGAGGGTTCTTCTGTAGAGTTTTATGTTCTGTATTTTTTAATGATCTGTGTGAAGTATTACTAGAAGTTGTTAAATGGTCCTTTGTGAAGTCTTTATCAGAAATTATTGAAGTCTTCTAATGGCATTTTGTTAGTTATTTATTATTGAAGATTTCTTTGTTAGATTTTTTAAAATTAACTGAGGGCCCCTTTACAAGGTTTTTTCTATAAAATATTGAAAGTTTCACATATTTTTGAGCAGCTTGTATTTTTAGAGCAAACCATGATTTTTTAGAGGAATAATTGTGTGTTACATGTTTGCAGTGTCGTCTGAATATTGACATCCAGAACAGCTACGAGGACAAGGCAGAGAGCATTGCCATTGCCAGCAGCAATGAGGAGATAGCCAGGCTCATCCAGAACACTCGTCTGCCCAGAGTTAGTTTTCATAGTTATTAATTTTAATTTCTCCACATCACTACTTATTTTATTGATTCATTTATAATTTTAGGTTTTGGAAGAAATTTTTAAGCTACAATTTGGAAGAAATTCTTAAGCTACAATTTACTGTGACAGTAAGCTGACTCATTTTTGTTTGCAGCTTCAGTGGCATCCCGACCTTTGTCACACCTTAGTGCCTGCCAAGATGCCTGAGGCTGAGGTGAGTCCTGAGTCTTCCCTGTCTGTGTGGGTGTTGTGCATCATATAGTAGTATTGTTATTGTCATCACTATCATCATCAAGATGTTGTGGTCTTATTGCTCATTCTTAATAGAAACAGGAAAACATAGAATATCCAAAGCTTATATCAACTATGATGGCATTTAAGCCTGTGTGGGTGAAAAGCAAAAATTTAGCAAAAAAAAATTAAGTGTTTAGCACATGGTGTTTGGTAACAGGAGTAATCAACTCCATGAACTTCCAAAGTTGCCCTGATCAAATGCTCTGAGTGAACTTAGTTGCCCAACAATCTGTCTGCCACAGGTCACCTTTGAGTGCAACATCTGCCTGGAAGAATATGACACCAGGGAGCGCCGGCCCCGGGTCCTGTCCTGTGGCCACTCCCTTTGTACAACTTGCATCAGTAAGCTGGTGAATCAAAGCCGTGTGGTATGTGCTTTGTGCAGGGGTGCTCATAATAAGGCAGTCTCCAGAGCCACAGACCTCCCAGTGAACTATGAGTTAGATAAAATTCTGCAAGAGCGGCAACATCCATCATAGCTTGCCTATCTGCCTCAAGAAGACAAGTTTTGAGGAACTTTGTGTTCGCTGCCATGGGAGGATGCCTTATTCCGTGTTATGTTGTATGTACTGTTATATGATTTAATTGTGTTTAATTGTGAAGATAATTCATGATATAACAACTTAATTGATTGCTTAAGTAAAATACATACATTAACTTGGAAGACGTGATAGAGTTTAGTGCTCTAGAATTTCTATCTACTTCGTGGTCAATATAGATTTTGCAAGGAGCTCATAGTACTTAATCTTCCTGACCTCCAGGATGTGATGACTGATGGGAACTCCTGTGTATTTTTTTCAAATGAATCTTGGCGAGACCAGAATTAACTGAAACCCCGGTTAGTTGATGCCTTAGAGCCGCTTCCTGGTCAATACAGATTTTGCAGAGTTCAAAGTACTTAATCTTGCTGACCTCCAGGATGTGATGATTAATGGGAACTCTTGTGTATTTTTTCCAATGAATCTTTGTGAGACCAGAATTATCTGAAACCCTGGTTAGTTGATGCCTTAGAGCCAATGCACACTATGGGGACAGTCTTGCTCACAGTCCAGTCACATATTATTACAAGCATCTCGATGGAAGCATTCACAGTGGTGCTCACAGTCCCCATTGATGATGAGACTGCATCATGACTAGAGAGTGTCCGTCTCTGTAGTATGTGTCGGCCCTTAGAGTGATTGCCTGCTTCTGCCCTCCTCCACCTCCTAGCCCAGCAATGAACTTCAAAATCTTGCTGCCTATGTATGAGGGGTATTAGTCTGAATTTTGCTCTATTTGATATCACCATAACCAGTCTAATTTGTGAAAAATAGCATATCTCGGAGTAATTGAGAACATATTACTCAATTTTAGTTTCATCATAGAGACCTTTAGTTTCATCATAGAGACCTGCTTCTCAGTCATTGATTTTGTAAGATTTTAGTTTCAGTGCATGATGTTGATGGTTTTGGACAGCCATGATATTGTAAAGCAAAGGTCTCGCTTGCTATTAATTAATTATTAATGTAAATGTATCACAAACACACTGACATTGGGAGAGGACCATTACCATTAAGTATAGCATGCCATACTTTAGGAGAATGTTTCGAATAGAGTTCTGTATAATAAACCCTTTATGAAAAGATTCTATTTGAATGTCTTTTCTTGGGAACTTTCAGAAGGTGGTTATCACAGTAGAAGTCTGTCATAACAAGTTATCCTTGCATGCTCCACTACTTTACATCTTCCCACCTTCATTTTCTTTCAAATGGTGTGACTGCCCTTCCATATTTGGTGGTTATCCAATTACACTACTGTACTATGTCCTTGTATTTTCCAGTTGGCCAAATCTTCTTGGACACTTTAGTTTATCTAAATCACTCTACACTTTCTTTGCCACACTGACCATAATCCACATTTTCATTAATCTCATCATCCATTCTGTACATGGGTACAGTATTTATTGGAGAAAGTGATGTTTGAGTTTGTGGAATTTTGGCTTGTGGCAACCAGCTTTGTGAAAGTGTAGTGCTAGGCTGCGGCTGTTTCTCTCTTTGCCTTTCTGTCTTATCCTTCACAGCTTTGCCTAAAAGGTGGAGCCTGTCATGTCTTCTTTCTAATGTAATGTGTAATGGTCAAGTGATATTGTCTGCTTTACATTTGGGTAGGCTGGGATAACTATTTGCTGCTAACTTCCTTGGGCATTGTGCATCTCCATAGTGATGTCTGTGGTTGAAATATAACTGAAGAGGAACAATATATGACTTAGGTAAGTAGTATGTATGAAATATTCCTTTAAAATTTTTAGTAGAAATGACATTTTTTCTGAAATTTAGTAAGGGAAAAGTAAATCAGTTGATAGTTTGGGAAATGGTGACACTGTAAACTTAAGAACAGGTTTCTTGGGATCACTTCCTTATATTATGTTTTTCCAGCGTGGGAGGTGATGACGGGCGGCTCCTGCTTCTTGACGAACCATATGCGACGCTGTCAGCCAAGGTTGTTTCTGTCTTTACCCATGAAACCATTCCTCAAAAGACTTAAAGCATCCTGGAAGATAACTCCTTCTCTGGGCCCAAAGATCTCTCAGGTAATTTGTAAATTTGTAGTGTATGGAGGCAAAGTGTAGTGGTGGATGAATGAATGTTCTCAGCATATAGAATATCTTGTATTTCCTTGGATCTCTCTGGGCAGTATGTCCTGGAAATTAGTACCCAGGAGAGGGAGGTGTGTGGTAGTACCCTATTAGGCTATTTGGAGGGGTGTCAGTAACTGGGAGAGGTGGGTGAGGTATGCAGGATGATGGTTTAGGGACCAGGAAGCTCCTTTACCTTCAACTTGTTATTATTTCCACTTCGTTTAGTTAGTGTATAGCTGTTATTTATTTTTTTTAATTCGTTGGGTAGACCAAGGAATGGAGACACACGAAGGGATGAGTACTTTTATTGTCACGAACAGGAGTACGTGTGTTGTCTTTTGTCAGGGTTTAGAGTAATATAATGACTTGGAGGAATGCATGATTGATATACTTTACAAAGGAAGACCTGCTGTTGTAAGAATCTTTTTATTTTGTGGTATAGTTTTGTTTAGGAGGCCATGATAAGCTCCAGAGTACCTTTACTCCCGGTGTCACGTGACTTGGGTTGTGACCCGTTAGGTGATAAAAGGTGACATTTATGATAGGGCAAGTGAAAAAAAGATAATTTGTGAGGGTTTTGATGACATGGAAGATGAAAAGACATTTAAAATAGGTTCCTTAGGTAGAAAGATGATGGGTTAGGTTCCTTAGGTAAAAAGATGATGGGTTATGACAGAGTGAGTGAAAATGATGGAGGGTAAGTGAAAATGTGATCACTACAAGGTTTTTGATAGTAGGATAGATGGTAAGAAAATTTTGATGGGATGTGACATGTAAATATATATGGCAGGGTAGGTAAAAAGTGAAAGGTGTAAACAAGGTGGGTTAAAAAAAGATGATGGCTTTTGAGAGGGTGGGTGAAAAGGTGATAATTATGATGGATTTTATGATAGACAGGTGATGAAAAGATGACTAGATATATCTATAGACCTCGATGACAGGTATATGATGTGTATAGGCCTCCCCTTTGCTGCCCTTCTTGTGGTTTTATAAGTGGCATTTAATTGTACCGTAAAAGTTTCAAGCCCAAAAGCAGAGTGACACTTTCAACTAATTTTTGTTACAGATGTAAGCCAGTAACTTCTGTCAACATCAGTGAATCATACCTGCATCTTCCAAGGCTGAGTGAAGATTTTGTGAATCATACCTGCATCTTCCAAGGCTGAGTGAAGATTTTGTGGTGCCTCTTCCTAAAACCAAGACAAGTAAGTGAAAGCTATATATATATTGTCAGTCAAATATTTAATATACTTCAGTGCTGTACATATTCTATACTGCCCCCAATATTCTTCACCACCTCCCTCTTTTCTCTGCCTGTCCCAGATCAAGAGAAAGGATAAAACATCTTATCATACAGTTTATTTCTAGTAAGGTAAAAACAAAATTTGCACAGACTCCAGTTCACATATTTTGTTCACATATTTTCATGTATTAATTGCAAGGTTCTGTTTTCAGGTTGTCAAAGGCAGCCTCAGAGCTTCCTGCAAGTTGGATGCCCAATTTGGGGGGTGGCAGCGATAAAGGAAAGGAACAACATAACGCATCTGCTGCAAGATCTGGAAAGGAAGGGGGTGGTTGTCGTCAATATTGGCTGTGATTGAATGCTGTGAAGGAAAATTATCAACGTGAGGGGGAGCTGAGTGACTGTGGTTCGTAAACATAGTGTGGGGGGACATCCCATGGGGGTCTGTGCGCAGAGAGAGAGAGAGAGAGAGAGAGAGAGAATGTGAGGGGGTGTGTTGAGTGACTGTGGTTCTTAAACATACTGTGGGGGGACATTCTGTGGGGGTCTGTGGAGAGAGAGAGAGAGAGAGAGAGAGAGAGAGAGAAAGGGGGGCAAGGGGGAGTTGTTATTATCCCCTACATGCTTGATGGTTGCAGTGTGGACTACTACTGTTGAAGATGCCCTGTTTCTGCTGTAGCATCTCTCTTGAAGGCCTCAACATCTTGACTTCTGGTCCATCGTCTTCAGGTGCTTGCAAGGGAGGATGAAGTTTGTGCCTTGTTGGCTGGGCTGGGACAAGGATTTGCAGGAAGTGTCCAGCCAGGATGTTCGTTAATTTCCTGACTTGACCCCACCAATCAGTCGCCTCCCATCATTCCTAGATAAAGTTGGGAGTTGAATGAAGGAGACCCACCTTCGGAACCAATACAATACAAGTTTGATGACCATATCAGTCTCCTATTTCCAACTGATGCTATAATTATAGGCACTACTTGTGACAATCTCTCTCTCTCTCTTTTTTACAAACCACTCACACTCACCACCCCCTCCCTCACCTAGTTCACCACAACCAATACAGAACACCACCTGCCAGTAGCCTCTCATGAATCAATAATGCATCCCTATCATCTCTCTCTATCCATACCACACATACCCCTCCTCCACATGTACTTCCAGCAATCTTGCAGCAGCTTTCTTCTCTCCATCACTGCCCAATCAGGTGTCTAATTTGCAGAAAGCTCTGAGGCTGCCTTTATTAACCTGGAAACAGAAGCTTGTAATTATTATATGAAAACATGTGCAAGTTGTGTTTTTGCCTTATTGGAAATAAACTTGATGATAAGAATATATTTTTGTTTAATCCTTTCACTTGATCTGTGACAAGACAATGGCACAGGCAGAGAGGGGAGGTGCTGGAAGAATATGGGGCGATATAATTTACATATGTACAGTAATGAAATATATGATGATTGACTTCTTATATTGAAAGATTTGACCCACTTCATTTAAGTTCACTTATCTTGGTTTGGGGAGGAGCACCATAAAATAATCACGACCTTGGAGGAGATGAAGGTCACGACTCAAGGCGTTACCATAGAAGTGCAGGTATGATTGATTCTCTGATATTGAGGGAATTTTCTGGCATACATCTCTATAACAATAATAATAACAAATTAGTTACTCCCAATATGCAAGTCACTGGTTTTTGGGCTTGAAACTTTTACAAAAAAAAATACAATTGATATAAATATCACCTACAAAACCACAAGAAAGGCTGAGAGCAGGAAACCTATGCATCATGTCATAACTCATTTTCATTACCTTACTGTCATAAAAAAAAAAAAAAAAAAAAAAAAAAAAAATTACCTTGCCACCGTCTATTCTTCCCACCTAGCCTGTCACCCACCCTGTCATAACCTGTCATCTTACAACTCAGCTTTTTCACACACAGTCACATCACTTTTCACCTACCCTGTCATCTTCACCTACGTACCTCGTCACATCCCATCAATTTTTTTTTTTTTTTTTAACCTATGCAGCTATCAAAACCCTTATAATGATCACATTTTCAGTTACCGTCACCATCTACCCCATCTCAATCCATCACTTTTACACCTAACCCGAGTCATGTGTCACTAGTCCACGCAAAACTCGGTCTACTTCGGGGCTTATCATAGCCTCTTAATAAAAGTATACTACACAACAGTTCGTTTCAAGTCCATTAACACACATTTCACACGTTCAGGTTTTGTACACCAAATGTGCTTGCAAGAAGTAATGACGCAAGATGTATGTACCATAAGTGACTCGATCTCGCACGCTCTACTTTTTTTTATACTTTCAATAATGTTTTTAAGTTTTAGTATTCAGGTTATTGCAACTTTCATTACTCTACGTAGCTACTGTGACCCTGAAACTCCACACACACCTGACTCAGTATTTTGTGTTACACGTCCGCGAGCTCTGGCATGGAGAGAAGCAGTGAGGGGAGTGAATAGAGTAGCAGGGGATTATGTTCAAGCTCAGAGAGAGAATCAACTTGCAGGAAAAGATTGAAAGTAAGGAAAAAAAAATCATGAAAACCCTTAGAAAATTTCGAAAGCAATTCTGAAATAAGGCTTAGAATCACCACCATGACCACGAGCACCACACAGATAAACACCACGAAACAACTCCGGTGCCGCATAACTCTACACAGTCAGTCATCTACACAAAAAAAAAAAACCGTCTACCTACTGTACTATTACTCCTATCTAAGTCAAGGTTGCTTTCTATATCTACTGCCTTGTTCAGTGCTATTCCTGCCCCACACATCCCTCCCCTTCTCCCTTTCATCCCAGCTCACTTCCCCCCTCCCCTTCTCCCTTCCGTCCCAACTCACTTCCCCCCTCCTCTTCTCCCTTCCGTCCCTACTCACTTTTCCCTTCCCCTTCTCCTTTTCGTCCCAACTCACTTCCCCCTCGCCTCTCTCCCTTCCGTATCGTCTCTCCCCATTCTTTTCCTCTTCCGCTTATTCTCTCATCTCCACACTCTTATTCTTCCTTATTCCTTTTTTACCCTCTGTTTCCTCAGCCATTAATCTCCTTCCTTTCACTTTCATCTATTTGTTCCATCTCACTCCTTTCCTAGGTTTTCTACGTTATTCTATGTTCCCTTTCCATTTATCATGTTTGTCTCCTTATCTACATATTCTTACCTCTTCCCTTGTACGTAACATTTATTATGTTAAATTCTCTTATTTTCCATTTCATATAGTCTTCCATCCCTATCTCACGTCATTTCCATGTATTCTCCGTTTCTTTACCCTTCCTTTTTCCTCTTTCTGTATTTCGTATTCTTTCTTTTTCTTTCCGTCTATCCTTAACTCACATCCTTTCCTATCCATTTCCGTTCAGCTTCTCCACCCCACACCTTTCCTCTCTCCTTCCACACAGCCTCCTCTCATCAATCCCTTACAGGGACGAGACGGTGTCACAATATTAAGGACACGTCACTACAAAATTAAGTATCTCGTTTGATTCCGTGATAAACAAACTTAAGTATTCAGCTTCCATTGATCTTTTTTTCACCCCTATGTCGGATCTTTTTTTTTTTTTTCTCTCTCTCTCTCTCTCTCTTGAATATTTAAGCAGGAACCTTGACTCTGCCGAACATTTAATTTTTACAAGGCTGGCTTTAGAAAGGGACGCTTGAATGTGAGTGTTGGTCGAGCTAATAAGGAATTGGCAGGTTCACTTTTAGGCTCGCAAGGGGAACTAGTCCGTATTTTGGTCTATTAATTCAACTAGTAAGGGGAACCATTTTTATTTTGGTCACTAGGAGAACAGGTTTGTATTTTGGTCCAGTAACTTAACTCGTAAGGGGAACCGGTTAGTATTTTGGTCTGGTAATGTAACTGGCTGCATTTAATTCAACTCGCATGGGAAAATTCCGTATTTTGGTCAAGTAATCGAAATGTTTTGATCTCTCTCTCTCTCTCTCTCTCTCTCTCTCTCTCTCTCTCTCTCTCTCTCTCTCTCTCTCTCTCTCTCTCTCTCTCTCTCTCTCTCTCTCTCTCTCTGTCTCTCTCGTCAAGTACGGGGAGGCGAGGCCCTGAACATGTCACACCTCGCCCTCCACCTCAGTGACCGTGAAGCTCAAATGTCAAGCCGTCGCGTCCTCTGAATACAAAATGCGCCACCGGGAGGATACACATTTAGGACCATAGATTGCGTTGCGTTGGACTGCTTGACAACGAAAATGAAGCTCAGAGATGACAGGCGAACATCAGATTACTGCATTGTTTATCAAAATATTTGACACACTAAGGTACTGCATGGAAACTTAGTAATTTTAACCGTAGTGTGTGTTTGTGCGTCGTATTAGTCAACTTTCAGCGTCTTGCCTCGACTGCTTCTAATACTCTACCAAACCTATGTACACACTGCCTTTGAAAATATCACCATTACACACTTTCAACGTGATTATTCTGTGCTCGACACTACAAAAACACGTGTATGGAAAGTTGATGAATGGGAGTACTGTATAGCAGAGGAAGGATTAATAATGTGTAGGGGAAGTGGGAGGAAATGGATGAATAGATAACCAACCTCGCTCCACAATAAAAAAAAAAAAAAAAAAAAAGCGGAGAAACGGGAGGAAGATGACGAATGGAATAGACTACACACAATCAACCCAACCACGCTATTATTGCTCCCTATCTCCAATGTCATCACCCACATCACTATACCTGCCAGTACGGACGGTCATCCCTGCAGACCATGGCGCCACGAGTACCTCATTAACATACACCACCGCCTTGTTTGGCTCGGCATGTGAAGGCTCCGGGACTGCTGCTATCCAGTCAGCCCCCTTGGTAATCATCTTCCTCGCGCTGCAGTGTCAATGACGGCCACTACACGGTTCATTCACACCTTTTGGTATTTGTGCTTTCATTTGATTACCTCGTGTACATTAAACGCGTCCTGCTAAACATTACCGATTAGCGCAAGACTTTCTGCTAAATATAACTGAATTGTCTGTTAAACCTATCTAAACAGCCTAACCCGTTCTGCTAAACATAACTGAACAGCACAGTAATATCTTCTGCTAAACATACCTGAATAGCGTAACACGTTCTGCTGAATATACTTGAATGGTATAAGACGTTCTGCTAGACATAACCGATTAGCGTAACACGTTCTGCTAAACACAAGAATACCGTAAGATGTTCTAACTACCGTTTAACCAGAGCAACAAGTACACACCATAACCATATCGGAGGTCAGTAATGGATGTCTTAAACCACCAGTGACAAAGTACTTCCACCACAAGGAGATACACAGTTACTAAGGAGGCCAATAATAAAAACCTTACACCAATACGAGTAACGTGACAACAGTATTCCCATCACAACTAGTTCACCATTCGCCTCCCGAGCGCCGGATGAGATTTAAACCACCACCATTACAAAACACATTATTCCAACCACAACAAGTCAGTCCGCCATTCGCCATTCCCTTTTTGTTGCCCTTGTCCAGAATTCCTCCTACATAACGAAGGGCTAGTCGAGATGGAGCAGCGCGGGGATGATGCAGAGCGGCGTGAGGCGCTTCGCTAATCTTGATTCGAACGCGGAACACAAGCGTTTTGTATGGATGCGAGTCAGTTTTATGCATTAAGTCAACAATTCGACCTTATTCCTTAACTGTACATTGAAGACTGACAATGTACGTGAATCTATTCCATTTTTATTATTGTTCTCACTCAAGGCTGGAATTAACGTTTACTGCTAACTAATTCGATCTTATTCCTTAACAGTACACTGAAGACTCGAAATGAATGTTACATGACTCTATTCCTTCATTTATTTTTATTCAATATTACTCAAGGTTTAAGTGCGCGACTAGAATTAACGTTCACTGTTAAATAACTATTCCTTAACTGTTCACTGAAGAATCAATTAATATTACGTGAATATTATCCTTTTTTTATTATTGTTATTATTACACAATGTTTAAGGTGGTACCGAGAAACGAATCCTTCAGTTTTCTTCCTAACAATGACAGCTAATGTACGTTGTGTGTGTGTGTGTGTGTGTGTGACGAGCGCCTGATACTATTAATAACTTCCGCACAACAAATTAATGACATCAGTGTTTTGTAAGTTTTCCCAGTCTATTATCTGAGGAGCATCGGTAAAAGGTGAAACCAAACGATCAGGCGAGTATCAGATTGGTGATTAGTCAGCATCAGTCAAGACACTCCGCGACGCCTCAGCAGCCTGAAAACAGAGAGAGAGAGAGAGAGAGAGAGAGAGAGAGAGAGAGAGAGAGAGAGAGAGAGAGAGAGAGAGAGAGAGACCCCACTCAAGGTACCCATACGTCAACAACCCGAAAAGTCCAAAATCACATAATGATTAAACATGAACATTGTATTATTATTATTTCAAGCTGTAATGGAACAGTTTAGATGATAAATATCCCGGAAGACGACACACCACCACCATCACCACCACCATTACCATCACAGGCATTCTCACTACTCAGCTAGCCACGGCCTCACCCTGAGATCACCAAGAGACGGAGAATCTTACACTGTATTCGTATTAGTTCGAGCTGCAATAGAACAGTTAAGAAAAAAATACCCCGGAAAACAACACGCACACCACCAACACCAGCACGGGCATTCCCACGGCCTAGCCAGCGAGAGAATCTTGCATTGCATTCGTATTAGTTCAAGCTGCAACAGAATAGCTAAGTAAAAATTACCCCGGAAGATACCACCACCACCACCACTGCCACCATTACGGGCATTCCCACAGCCTACCAGCCAAGGCCTCACCCTGAGAACGTTGTCGCCACACACAGACTCTCAATGGGTAACAAGTGGCCAGTCCGCTGTACTGATGGACTGTTGGTTCAAACAGCGGCACAACACGAGTGTGCATGTAGATGTGAATGGGACGCTACTGGTATTCCATCCTTGTACCCTTGTATTCTTGAACTGTACTTGCCTCGACCCAGCTCAACTCAATCCAGTCTGTCCCCTTCTGTCCTGTCACTGTTCTGTTTCACCTCAAACATCTAGAAATACCCTTACACATCTAGAAATATGTAAATATTAAGAAAATACTCATTAATTTCATATATCAAAACCTCCTAACCCGTACTTCACTCCAGCCTCTCAAGCTCTGTCCCCCATTACAAGGCCTGCCACTCACTCAGAACACCCTGCGATTATCCTCCCAGTACCCATTAACTCCGTCTATCTAAGTGTTCTAAAGCGCTGTACTTATTCCATATTCATTTACACACCAGCAGGAGTTAATGAAGGTCCTACTTACAGGAAAGGGAGCGTGAAAAAGGGATAAATTTGGCGTGGTGCAGGTGCCGTCCTTCCTCGACCACGGCTGGGGGAGCAAAGAGTGACATCAGCGTCCGGTCATACTTATTTTTCGTCCTAAGACTTTCTACACTAATTTTACTCCTTACTTCATATCATTACTGCCTTTTATAACGTTTATCATTAACCACAGATGCTTTAAAGAGTTGCTAACATTCTACAGGACTCTACAAAAGGGTAATGCTATCTTATAAATCTAGTGCGCGATGTTTCACTTCTCGTCTCGACGCTTTGGTCCGCGTTTCGTAGTTGTCCTAATTATTACTCTTCTTCTTCCTCCTGGCCGCAATGTTCGGTAGTTTGTTCATCGTTTTAATTAGGATGCATTGCCGTGCCCACTCTGAGAGGCCAAATCGGCTACCTGGCTACTAATTGAGGTCACACGCGCTGCATTCCCTTAACCTCCACTGCGTCTTCGTGCACGTGTAAACAAAACACATTCCCGTATCGCAATACCAATAAGCAATACCTTCCCCACAAACAACAGATCTTACATCGTCCAATACATCATTACCCTTAGTTGGTTTTCCTCTAATTTAATTATAAGTTAAGTTTGAATATAAGAACACTGGGAGCATAAGTCTATGTGGTCGTGTGTTCGTGTAGTCATGAGAAATCTTAGACCTTCCAATACACTTTTTTTTTTTATCTGTTTTTTACCTTAATTCCAAGGCGTAGAACAGTGTCGCTAGCTTGTAAGGATAGTTAGAATGCAAGAACACTAGGAACATAAGTTTGTGTTCGTGTGGTGATGACAGGACTTATCTTTACATCTTCCAATGCACCGTTTCTCTTATCCTGGCTTTTCTCAAATTCCAGGGTGTAGAACAGTGTCGTTAGCTAGTTAAGTTAGTTAGGACACTAGGAAGATAAGTGTGTATGTGTATGTGTGTATGTGTATGTGTGGTGAGAGAACATTTTGTAGTGTAGTGTCGTTACCTAGTTAAGTTAGAACGCAAGAACGCTAGGAACATGTTTGTGGCGATGAGAGAACATACGCATCTTATTTTTCTAATCTTAAAGCAGTTTCCTTCTTTAGAGGACATAAAACCATAAGGAAAACTCCAAAAATCTTCAGGCCTACATGTGGCAGTTCTTATATAAAACTTGAACATCTATCCACATATCATCCCTGTCAATATGTTTATCAAGTCTTCTTTTAAAGCTCCCTAATGACTCGACACTAACAACCTTATTACTGAGTCTATTCCAGTCATCTGCAACTCTGCCGGAGAACTGATATTTTTCTGTAGGTTCGGTAAAAAGCTGAGGCGTAAAGATCTGTTGCTATTTGAAGTCTACGTATATCGGGCTAGTATCTTATCATACAAGTAGGACCATAAATATAATCCCTTTAGTAGTTAATGGTCAGTAAGGTATAACTAGAGAATTACACTCACTTCACGATGGCACACCGATCATATCTGAAAACTGTTAAACTCCACAGATTGCCTCTAAAGAATTATTACAGATTCATAAACTCAACTTCGAAATAAAATAAAATCTATAAGCTGTTAAGCTCTATAGACTCTCCCTCTAGAATTATCATAAACAAAACCATAAATTCACCGCACAGACTTCCACTTGAAAAAAAAAAAAAAAAAAAAAGAAAGAAAAGAAAAAAATCTGTAAACTATTAAACTCTATTCACTGCTCCTCAAGAATGATCAGAAACAGACTTGATTTCACCACACATTATCAGAAACAGATCCATAAATTCACCGCACAGACATTCACTTAAAAAGAAGAAAAGGGAAATCTGGAGACTGTTCAACTTCCTCACGCTGTCCTTGCGAATAATCGGAAATAGACCCATAAATTTAACCGTAAAAAGCGATGGATGGCTGGCGGCGCGGGGTAGACGCAAAGCACAGCGGGCCACCCACCACAACACAACGTGGGTAACACAACATTGCATGATTCGGTTGTTGCCAAAGTAAAACTGGGCCACAGACAGACACATTTGGCACCTTCCTGACCAGCCACGCGATGAACCAGTGACACCGTGTTTATGCCTCACTGCCCTACACACACACACACACACACACACACACACACACACACACACACACATACACACACACACACTCTGCCATCCCCCCCCCCCCAACACACACGAACAGAGACATAAACACGGACATACGGCACAGCAAGGGGGGATATACAAGCTGAGAAATATATGAAAGCTAGTACACTTCACAGTCTTAACACGACATGTATAACAGGAGTGATGCAGGCAAGATCACACACATAACACACACACACTGACACTCCCCCCGCGCACACATACGAACAAAGACATAAACATGGACACATACGGTACTGCAAGGAGAAATATACAACCTACTACACCTACCAGTCTTGTAAATATAACATCTATAATTAGAGCGATGTAGCCAAAATCTTTAGGCTTTGTAATCTGACGAGGACAACAAGTAACGGGTTCAAGTTTGATAGAGCTAGAATTTAAATAGGAAGTGATTGACAACTAGAGTGGGAGAGACTTAAAGTTAATAGGAAGCTTTCAACTATAATGTAAATTTATAGAATGATATGATAGATTTTATGTGTAAATGTTCTGTACAAGGACTGCCACGTGTAGGCCTGCTGGCTTCGTGAAGATTCTCTCATATGTTTTATATCCTCTAAGCAAACAACAATCAGCACGTGCGAGATATAAAGTGTTTCTGCTTAATCTTGTGTCTCCTCTCACTGAAACATTCCACGTGTACACACAAAACACACAAACAAGCAGGGAACATAGTGTAAGCCAGTTCTTACGTAACTTCTCTCTCTCTTTATTCACTTATATATTTATCTACCCATTTATTAACTTATTTTTCCCCTAGACACATTTATCATTTTCATAACTCTCCTTTACTTATCTCGAATTACTTTTATCCGTCTTTTCTTGCTCCTGTCGTAACTTTAAGATATATGTTAGGATTTTCTTTAATAACTCACATTTATTTATTTATTTGTTTATTTATTTATTTATTTATTTACGAATTTACCTTTCAAATTGAGGCTTATCATGCCAGCAGACAGACAGACAGACAGATGGGAATGCTAGCAGACATAAAAACAGTCATACATACATACATAGAGACAGATAGACAGACAGACAGACAGACAAAGAAGATACAACTATAACCTGTGATACCGTTCCTTGGTATGCATATGTGTGTGCAAAAGAGAAACTTGCAGACCAATTCATAACGTCTACAGACAGACTATTGTAAAAAAAAATAGTGTCTATATGAGAGAGAGAGAGAGAGAGAGAGAGAGAGAGAGAGAGAGAGAGAGAGAGAGAGAGAGAGAGAGAGAGAGAGAGAGAGAGAGAGAGAGAGAGAGGAAAGAAGAATGCGAGAAAAGACGAAAAAAAAAAAAAAAACAAGGCTACAATTTACTAGACATTGCTTCTGGGAAAGGCTGCGAGTCTGCCGTCTCGAGAGAAAACGAAAGCAGACCAGCACAAGATGAAAACAACTCAAACAAACCGTTGCGCACTCCACACACTTCATCCCTAAGTTTGGCTTCTCGACTCGCTGCTTACTCAGAATTTTATATCGCCGCGTTTTGAATTGAAACTTGAATGTATTTGCTGTTTTTTTTTTTTTCGTTCTTGTTCAAAATTTTAAATAGTATTCTGAATTGAATCGTGAATGCAAATTATTTGTGTTACATTCTATTTACAGTGTATCTTCCATTGCCTGTATCTTTCTTCCTTGTAATCCAGGTACCTTACGTATTTTTTCTAGTACATGCAACTTCAGACTACTGGGTGTGCACACAAGCACCTCTAAGTCACCTGCAGCTTCTTGTATTACATGTGCCTCACCAGTGATCAGCGGCAGCTCATGCAGGTAGCGGCCAGCACGTCCAGCCATCCATAAACATCACCAGCGTAACGATACTCGGAAGAAAAGTGAGGCGGAGCTGCGTGGGGTGCGACATGACAAGTGTGGCTTGATGTAGGGGCGATTAATTTCTTCTGCCAACCATTACTACCCTCGCCACTACTGCCGCCAATGTCATTCACTCAGCCAATCAGTAAACGTCCTCTCCTTGACTCCAACCAACGAGGGGCCGAGTTTCAAGCCGTCATGGCGGGGGCGTGGCAAAGTAACTCGCTGCCCAATAAATGATCAAGGTTTTTAGGGCGCGTGTCGGCTTGGGACACCCGGTTCGCCTCGCCTCTCCTCGCCTGCCTTGCCGCGCCGTCGGGACGCATCCCGCAAAAAGGAAAACACTGAATGAGTTAATGTTTATGTGGCGGCAGGTCCAGAGCCAAGAGTGAGGGACACCAGGGAGCCTCCTTCAACCGCAGTGTGGCGGCGGCGTGTGCAGTGACAGGTGGGCGTTGCTGTGTGTCCGTGTGCCTGGTGAGGAGAGAGATAGAGTGCAGCATGGGGAGGAGACGTGGTAGCGTGCATTGAGTCTCTGTTGACGTGTTGAGGGGCAGGTGAGCCGCGCCCCACACCTCTTCATCTCTCGTCGGTTAACACGCAGGGTGATTGCAGAAAGTCCAGGTGATAAGAGAGACGATCTTGAGTTAATGAGTGGTGGTCTCTGAAGGTGTTAATGAATGTTGGTGTTGAAGGGAAGGTAAGCCGCGTCCCACACCTCTTCCCTTCCCCGCCAGGTAACAAGACAGGACAGAGTGACTACAGGAAATTTGTCAGTTTTCTGCGCCTCCGTCAGTGTTCCTTCCTCGGGATTTGAACTGACACTGGCACACTCCGATACACTCCGATACCCCAAGTGTGTCCAGCTGCCAGTATAATGTTAATGCTGAAATAATGAAGGACTAAGCAGGATTCGAACTCATGGCAATGCATGTGTTATCCCAGGACTTTACCAATGAGCCACACTTGTTTACTTTCGCGGCACTTGTTGAGATGATACATATCCTGCAAGATACATAGGCTTAATCATACTTACATATTCTCAGCGAATTCAGCTTTTTTTTTTCTGCTCTTTCTAAACGGGTTTGGCTCCTAATACATATGTCGTACGCCAGGATAATAAAAATGGAGAGAAAAGATACTATTTTTCATCCATTTGCCTCTTCGTACCTTATACATTCTGCGATCACCGAGTTCACCTTCCTTTTTTTCTGCTTTCTACATACGTTTACCTCCTCGTGATAGTGGTGTAGGTGAGGATGATATAAAGACACGTTATTTATTTGCGGTGCACTAGAATTTACTGGTTCTTTCTGCTTTTTCTATTCGTGTCTGCCTTCTACTATTAATGCTGTAGGTCAGGATAATATGAAGAGAGAGTGGACACGTTGTTTTTGCTATTTGCGGTGCTCTAGAATACTTGTTCCTTGTGATCCCAACTTGGCGAGGCGACCAGCCAAGCGAGGAGCATCACGTGGCTTTCTCTCTCTCTCTTCCTTTACGACACGATCGAGTTCGAGAATCACCTAACCCGTCCTTTCTTGCCGTACTAAAAACTGGCGGGGAAAATGTTCTCATAGTCTCTTAGTCTTGCACTCTCGTTCTTATACTTTCTTGGACACGTGTTTTGTTGACTCTTAGCAACGATCGTCTTCTGTTATCCGCCTGATTGGTTTCCCTTGTTTTTCCTTCAGATTTTTTTGCTTCCTTCTTCCTTCATATTTCCCTCGTGCACGGAAATCAAGGTAGAATTAAGACAAAACAGAGAGAGAGAGAGAGAGAGAGAGAGAGAGAGAGAGAGAGAGAGAGAGAGAGAGAGAGAGAGAGAGAGAATAGGAATCAGTCATAGAAGGAGAAGAAGAAAGCATGACAGGCACAAAGACGAAGAAGGGTGGGGAGTTGATTGGGCCGCGTAGTGGTGAGGCAGGAGACCCGAGTGACTGCAGCAAGTGGAAAACTCTTAAGGTGGCGAGCTGGATAGCCTTGACAACACCGCCACTACCTTCGCCACCTCCCTCGGTCAGTCGCTCAGCCAAAACCTGCCCCAACATTACACGTGCCAGCCATTCACGCCTCCTCTCTCTCCCTTTCTCTCTCTGTAGTTAGATAATATGTAGTTACTCCAATATTATTGTATGTTACTCGCTTCCCCCACCCTCTCTCTCTCTCTCTCTCTCTCTCTCTCTCTCTCTCTCTCTCTCTCTCTCTCTCTCTCTCTCTCTCTCTGGTCAGGAGAAAGTAAATATGAGGCTACAAACGGACACCATGAAAAAAATATAATTGAGAATATTGTGTCTGTTTGTCCCTCCGTTTGCTTACTTACCTGCTTATTTGTTTGTTTGTTTGTTTGTTTGTCTCTTTTTCTATTTGTATCTCTGTGTGTATGTATGCATGTATGTATGTATGTATGTATGTCCCTCCGGCTGCTTATTTATTTGTTTGTCTACCTTCTTTTCTGCTTGCCTCTCTCTCTCTCTCTCTCTCTCTCTCTCTCTCTCTCTCTCTCTCTCTCTCTCTCTCTCTCTCTCTCTCTCTCTCTCAAAAAGAAAAATCAAAATAAAAAAGCGCGCCCAGTGTTAAGATAAATGCTCGCGCTGTGCCTTTCTTGCCCCGAAATTACCCGTTTTCTGCAAGCCGTTTAGTGTTGGGAAAATTTCTTCAATACACCCACACGCAGCATCAATAGTGGTAGTGGTAGTAGTAGTAGTAGTAGTAGTAGTAGTAGAAGTAGAAGTAGAAGTAGTAGTAGTAGAAGTAGTAGTAATAGTAATAGTAATAGTAGTAACAGTAGTAATGACAACAACAACAACAACAACAAAGGTACCTAAATAAATACAAGAGCATCAGAAAAGTGAATGGGGTAATACGTAACAAATGACAACCACACACACACACACACACACACACACACACACACACACACACACACACACACACACACACACACACACACATCACCACCACAACAACGCATTACCTAGAGACAAACCTAGCCTTATATACCTACCAGGATGTTCAGTTCACAAAGCCACTAGTTTCTCAGCCAATAAAAGATCCAGTAATCTTGGCAAGCACACACACACACACACACACACACACACACACACACACACACACACACACACACACACACACACACACACTGGCATTAAAGTCCTATTACGTACATACCTTAAGCATTGGTCCTGTTTCTTAATTGTTACCTTACGTCACCTTAACCCGTCTTGCCTTTGACCTTCTCTCCCTTCCTTCCCTCCTTCAGTACCTTTCCTATCTTACCTCTGCCTGACCTATCCTCACTCATTTCCTTCGTACATCTTCCCTATCTTACTTTTGCATAACTCTTCCCTCCCCTTCTTCCTTCCTTCACGTACGTTCACCTTTCCTATCTTTGTCTAATCTTCCCTTCTTCTTTCAAGTGTACGTACCTCCCTTATTTCACCTTTGCCTAACCTAAAGCTTCCCTCCCTCCCTTTCTTCCTTTATCTTATCTGTGCCTACTTTTTCCTACTCCCTTCCTTTAGTTACCTTCACTATCTCCTTAATATTCAAAAAGGTAAGTACTTAAAATTCATCCTTTCATCTCCTTTTTGTCTGTTTTTTTTTTCACCATCTTTCTTCCTTATTTATTTATTCTCTTTCTCCTCCCTTATCTATTTTTTTTTATTTTACTCCTTACACCTTTCCTATCTCTTGACCTTCCTTAACGCTTGTTTCAAATTCATCTCTCTCTCTCTCTCTCTCTCTCTCTCTCTCTCTCTCTCTCTCTCTCTCTCTCTCTCTCTCTCTCTCTCTCTCTCTCTCTCTCTCCTAACCTAACTTCCATGATTTAATACGCTTACCCTTATCTACCTGGCTGTCTCATTTTTCCCCTTTCACCAGCACCCAACATACTTGTGACTACCCCGCCTTGCCTCTCACCTGCACACATCACAGCGCTACCTTTCTCTGCTCGCGGGAGAATAGGTACCGCTCTCTTGTAACCCTATCCAGTAACACGATCTTATTCCGGCACCATAGATAGTTATTTTTCTTTTTTTCTGTTGTTTTTTTTATCTTTTTCTCTCTCTCGGTACTGCTCTTCGTTCTAGTTCTTATCCTTTGGTCTTTCTATTTGTCTTTCTTCTGTCTATCCTCCTTTTCTTTTACTTTTTTTTCCTTTTCTCTCTCGTTCCTTCTTATCCTTCTGTCGTCTTTCTTTCCTCATTTTTTTTTTCTCTCCGTTCACCCCCTTTTTCCTAATTCCTTTCTCCTTCCTTCCTACATTTTTCTTATTTGTTTTCTTCTCTATACTCTCCTTATCTCTCTGTTTCCTCCTTTCATTTCTCCGCCTCGTTCTTTCCTCCTACTCCCTCTCCTCCTTTGCTTCTTTTCACTGTTTACGGCTTCACCCCTCCCCTCCCTCTCTCTCTCTCTCTGAGCATCACAAAACATACCACAAGCATTCCCAACCACCACCACCACCATCATCACCACCATCGCTACCACCATTTACAACAGCAACACACCTGCTTCCCACGGCACTCTACGTACAGCTGAGGCAGGTGACTTGAGCCTCAATTAGCCCAACCTTACACAGCGCCTGAAGGTTCCGTCTAGCTTAGCCAAACACGCATAAGCCTTATGGTTTATGCATTCAACTTCTTGTTCTTCGTTGTTGGTGATGGTGGTGGTGGTGGTGGTGGTTGTTGGCTGTTGTTAGTTGATGTTCTCGACAAGTCTCTCTCTCTCTCTCTCTCTCTCTCTCTCTCTCTCTCTCTCTCTCTCTCTCTCTCTCTCTCTCTCTCTCTCTCTCTCTCTCTCTCCTCTCTCTCTCTCTCTCTCTCTCTCTCTCTCTCGGGGTCACATTCACTTACAAATCACTGATAACTAAAGATAATTATTAGTCAAATTCAAGATAGATATCGTAAAAACGTAACATAAAACTAAATTAAACTTCAATACAAATTTTTGCAACACTTAATGCGGTACACGCGCTTGTGTGTGTGTGTGTGTGTGTGTGTGTGTGTGTGTGTGTGTGTGTGTGTGTGTGTGTGTGACGGCCTACGTTGCACACGCCCACTGTATGTTCGATAAGTCAAGACGAGGCGAAGTCGGAGCCGCCAGCCTGCCTGCGTCAAACATTCTACCTGTTTTCCTTGACAATAGTAAAGCCAAATTTAGAAACACACACACACACACACACGCTAAAGGCTCTAATTCCTAAACGTTTTGTTCTCCCATTATGACAATTTTCAAAGGCCAGAGAAATGATGAGATGGATTTTCATGGGTATTTTCTGACTGATAACGTAGAATCCTCGTTAATTTATCCCTGACATCATAAAAGCCTTCCTGCAAACTACTTACACCTTCCACTTCAGCCTGTTAGAAGTAATAAAAATCAGGCGCCACAGTCTGAGAGTGCACGATACTTGGGTCGCATGGCCTCAGCTCTCGTCTCCTCGCAATACATGAACATGACGCTATGCATATTTGAATAGCTGTTTGGCATCAAGTGCTATGCAGATGACACACACACACACACACACACACACACACACACATTTTCTTTTCTCTCTCTCTTTGTTTGCCTCTTTTCTTTCCTCCATCTATTTCCTTTCCTCCTTCTCCCTTCCCTCTCCTTTTTTTTTTCTTTTTTCTTTTCCTTTCACATCTCTCTCTCTCTCTCTCTCTCTCTCTCTCTCTCTCTCTCTCTCTCTCTCTCTCTCTCTCTCTCTCTCTCTCTCTCTCTCTCTCCATCATCACCAATAACAACATCAAGCATCGCCCACTAACAGTCATACGGTGCTACATGTCCCAGTGTCTTCAGGCAGCGAAATAACAGCCAAGGTAGTGACACCGAGCACAGCAGTACAGTACACACACATACACACACATTATCCCCTCCATCAGTATTACAAATGGAGTGACTAATAAGGGACTCATTATACATTTCTTATCCCTTCTCAGTATCAACACAAGGAGACAATCAGTGAACAAGGACCCACCGCAAGTACCTATTGGAAGGCCAGGCGACATGAGTAAGGCCCAGAACCGCTCCCCTGCAGGGCGGCCCAATCCTGCCCCAGCCAAGGCCGAGGTAAACAAGCTGGCGGGGCAAGGGAAGGACAAGATGGAAACGAGACACGTACAGGATAAGACAAGGAACGGTACACAGACTAAGAACGCTACTAAAGACAGTAATCAGGTTAAAGCTAAGACCACAGACAAGACTATGAACAGTAAACACAACAAGAACGGGACTCAGCAGGAGACGAAATGCGCACTCAGCAAGACGGAAACACGACAAATATTGCAGGACAACCCAGTGAAGGACGCAGCTCAACGTAATACTGAGGGAACGCCTACTCAGGATTCCACTCAAGGTAGAGACGCGATGATAAAGAATACTGAAGACACGTGTAATATGAAGGACGTCTTGTCAATCCCTAGTGACGTCAAGGATGAAGTGCAGGTAGAAGATCAGATGCTAAATGACTCACAAGAAAGGAATCCAGTACTAAATGACTTCCAACTAAAGGATCCGGTATTAAATGGCTCACAAATAAATGATGAAGTTAATGCTGGAGAGATAATACAAGGGGAAGTGAAAAATATGAATAACGGACCTGTAGAAGTTATTGTAAATGATTTAGTTATAAATGACACCGGAACAGTAAAGGATAAGGACTCTGGACTAGTAAATGAGTCGATAAGGGGTAGTGAGGGACAAGGGAATCAGGTGGAGCAAAATAGGAAAGTCACGGATAAACAAAATGCGATCGTGAACAGCGTCGACAAAACAAATGGACAGCGAGAGAAAACGGACGGCGAAACTAGAGATAAAAATCCAATGGAAGCTCGAGAAAAGACTGTAAGTGACGTGAAAGACCAAACAAACCAGGAAAACCACATTGCAAACCCCGAGATAGACTTACCACAGATAACAGTAATGACAGAAGACGACGCTGACGATGACCTTCTCAGTGACAGCGAGGGGGAGACAGGGAACCCAAGACAGAGGAGCAATCACATGAAAAACGGACACGCGCGCAGCAGACACAGACGCAACGAGATGCGACACAGACATGAAGTAGAAGACGAGGATTCTGACAATGACTCTAGCGACCAGTTAGCGATGGACAATGCGTTAGTGAGACACCTCCTCCCCCACATGAGTCCCGCCCTCTTGCCTAAAGCCATGCAGCCGCTAAGCGGGGCACGAGATTACTCCTCCAACTCCTCCGTGAGTATTTCTCCCCCTTGGTCATCATTCCCGCTTGGTTCGTAGTGTCAGTCCGTCATTTGTGGCTTGACTTTGTACTGTAAACACACACACACACACACACACACACACACACACACACACACACACACACACCAAAATTAAATGTCTATTCTATTCCCATTGTAAGAAACCAACATACGAATAAATGTCCATACGCTAAATTGACAGAGAGAGAGAGAGAGAGAGAGAGAGAGAGAGAGAGAGAGAGAGAGAGAGAGAGAGAGTGTCAAGATTCTCAAAATTTCCCAAAATGCCCCAAGTTTTCACACATGCATTGATTTAAACGGAAAATATAATATCTTACATAACTTTGACCTCAGTACATATCCAATCATGGCAAAAAAGAACCCCATTTTTGCTGCCCATGCCCTCCCACAACTTACGAAAATTATAACTGCACTCTTTTCGTTCGGACAAACGGTAATAAAAATAAATAAATAAATAAATAAAATAAATAAATGAAATAAAATAAATAAATAAATAAATAAAGTAAAATAAATAAACAAACAAATATATGAAACTTATGCTAAAAATACACGATCAAACCACATTCCTCCACTAAGTCATCCAAAAACATAAAGACAATAACGATAAAAACTGACATGAGACGCGTAGTTGAGCCCGGTGAGCAATTTGAAATGCTGCCAGTGTTTGCAAGTCATCACACGGGAGGACAAAATTTACCTAAGTACCAATACACTTTTCTGTTTGCCTGTTTATGTTGTCTGCCTTTGTTGCGCAAGTTATCGTCTGCACCGCTGTATTACTTTTAAGGATTTAAATGCTTATAATTTCCTTTACGATCCTTGTTTGTTGAATCGCACTGGGAATTTAGTGTTTAATATCACCTAAGATAAATGGATGAATATATACAGATGAATTAGCATTGCATGTTATAAAGTATTCGAATGCTCATGTCTTCGTAGCTGATAAGCTTAAAACCTCTAATGAAAGTTTTTATGCATATGATTGCTGTTCCTCTAAACATACATCACATAACAGTCTATATCAGTGCAGTGTTTCTATTCCTTTTTTCTCTTTACTTAACACACTAATATTTATCTTTACCCAAGTTTATTTACTCTTTTCTATCTATATTTCCCCTTTTCTTTACTCATTAACCACTGGAACCCTTCTTTTACAGCACACACAAACATTAACCACTACCATCACTAATATCATGTAAAATAATATGTAATATACACCACGCATTATTCTGGAGAACTTTACCTTAGCCTCTTTTCCTCTTCGTCTCTCTCGCAACTGGCCACGCGACGCAGTACTAATACCATGCACTAATAATAAGTAATAACAAAAAACCACGCATCATTCTGGAGAACTACACCCTTGTCTCTTTTCCCCTTCGTCTCTCTCACGACTGACCACGCCAAGCAGGACGAGGAGCAGCAAACACACTCCAAGAAGTTGTCTCTTAACGTGATCAAGGAGTCATCCGAGGGCAGCGGCAACAACACCGACGCGGAGAGTGATGAGGAACCCATGGCACCGCCCCCGACCGCGCTGGCTTCTCTGCGTCGTCACAGCTTCCACCATTTCCCGGCGCCGCCAACCAAGAGTCAGTCCAAGGTAGGAATGGGGATGTGGGGCGTGAGGGAGACAGACAGACAGACAGACAGACAGACAGACAGACAGACAGACAGACAGACAGACAGATAGACAGATAGACAGACAGACATACAGATAGGTGGATAGAGAATAATTTATATCGTAGATGGATGGGTGAATGATCAGATACAGACAAATAAGATGGATAAACGGATAGATAAATAGATTGATATGGGGTAATATGGTGTGAGAGGAGGGGACATGGTGCCCTAGGGTAGTAGTAGTAGTAGCAGTAGTAGTAGTAGTAGAAGTAGTGCAGTGGCAGTAGTAGTCAGCAGTAGTCGTAGTAGTAGAGAAAAGTTGAAAAAAAAAAAAAAAAACACAAAATGCAAGTAGTAGCAGTCGTAGCACCAGTAGAAGCAGCAGTAATTAATAGGGGTAATAGTAGCATCAGCAGTAGTATGATCCAAATCAACACACACACTCGAGAGAAAAGCATGAGGGACACAAGGACGGTTTGGTGCCGGCGGCAAGAATTATAAACACCATCATTACTATTATTAACCTGAGCGGTGAGCGAACGTTTATGTTTAACATCCACAAAGGAAGGTACGTCCCCCCCCTCCCACACACACACACACACACACACACACACACACACACACACACACACACTATACTCCCACGTGGTGTCCCCAGAAGAGCTGTATGAAAAAAAAAAAATCCTTCCTTTCCTTACTTTTCGCTTTAATTATTCGCCTTCCTGACACGATTTTTCTTACGATTATTATACAAACATAAAGAAATCAGTAATGAACACTGGTTTAAATTTAGGTCCGTAGTTTTAAATGTATCTGTGTTTTATATCTTGACTGAATTCAACAGGTACTAGAGAGTTATTGGGATTTTGAAAGGATTTTGCATTTTCAAAAGGAAGAGGGGGGGAGGAGACGCCGCCGCTCGCATCGGTGCTTCCCCTCTTACCCTGCGCCGTCGGCGTTCCCGCGGCTTTCACTGTCCTTGCCGCCGCCTGTGGGGAGTGGGTGGGGGAGACGCTAAACTGGCTTGCAACCACGGATACCATTCCCGATAGATAAAAACACGTTCCACTATGGCATATACCATCTGTCTGTATCGAGTGCAAATGGTGTCCCGTATGACAGTGCCATATCGGTGGTGCCCGGTATGGCACTTTTCTTACGATTCTGCATAGCTAGCCTAAATCCTGCAATGGTCATCCATTATTAACACTTAAAACACAGAAGGCAGAGAACAGGTTAATCTTCTTTTCCCGTCCACATAACTAAGAGAGAATATATTAGAAAAGCAAGTGTCTTAAAAGCCGGTATAGGTGATTAAGTAAAAGTATGTAGCAGTGAGTGAGTTGAAGGGGAAATCTCTGTCGTGTTGCAGAAAGCGGAGAAAGTTCGAGCGCTACTGCAGGCCGTGGAGGAAGAGGAACTGGAGAAGATTAGCAAGAAACTGGGAGAAAAATCAAAGTAAGTAATGTAAATCTATCCTCTCTCTCTCTCTCTCTCTCTCTCTCTCTCTCTCTCTCTCTCTCTCTCTCTCTCTCTCTCTTGACCTAATAGAGTAAAAAAAAAAAAAAAAAAAATTCACCCATCCATCTACCGTCCTTTTGTGCATGACTTCACAATGTGCTTGTCGTCACTGCGTCACCAGCAGGTCCTCGTGACGGCCTTCCAGAACACTAAAGGAGAAAGCAGTGGTGACTCATTTGTCTAGAGTTTGGCAGGTGGTGCGGGATGAGATGTCGATACTATTATTATTACTGCACTCAGTCCAGTATTGTGTGTTTGAATTAGTGAGTGAATGAAGAAACGAACGAGGAGTAAGTGAGGGGATGGATGTGGGAACACCTGACGGTAGGCGTAACTATTTCCATCATGTTAATTCTCAGGTTCAGCGGTTCCTTCCGTCAAGTTTCAGGCGCGACCCATCAATATATATATATATATATATATATATATATATATATATATATATATATATATATATATATATATATATATATATATATATATATATATATATATATATATATATATATAAACACTTTATTTATAACTTATTATGATGGTTGCCAGCCAGCGAGCCAGCAAGCTCGCACCCTCTTTTGTCAGCAAGGCCAAAGGTGCAAGGGTAGCTCTCATTCCCGACGCCTATATCACGCTTCTATATTAGCACCGGGGGAAGACAGCTATAACAGTCCTCACCCTTGCCAGCTACACTCCTCAGTGCGAAGGGAAGGGTTGAGGTGAGAGGATGTGCGTCCCTCTACTGGGAAAGTGTAACACGTGAAGTGTGACACGTGGACTGATTTTTCTTCTTGAGGATAAAAGAGAAAACGGTTCACTGCTAAACAAAAGTACTAATAGTCAAGTAGACGTCGGCCTTTGAAACGGAAAATAATATATAAAAAAAAAAAAAAATACAAGGAAAAAGAAAAGAAAAAAAAAACTGCGGAGGAAAACTAACCATTGAAGTCAACCAAACCTTGGACTTTGCAAGAACACAAGATAAAAAGGACCATAACTGAAACTCACCAATAAAACAATCTAAACCTTGGCCTTTGCTGGAGGAGCACACGAACAAAAGTCATCTAAACTCGTAAAAGTGTCAGGCATCACGTTACTCCAAGGCGAGGGGGAGAGGCACAAAGCCCCTGACAAGGGCGGTGCCTCTCCCATGCCCTGTCACGTGCCCTCACAGTCCCACCCAGACACTACCTGCCTATCCAAATCCGCCCCCACCATCACCACCTCCTTCACCTTTCCTCTCCCCTCCACCACCACCACGTCCCCCTTCACCTTCCCTCGCCCCTCCACCACCGCCACTCTCTCGCCCCTGTCGTCTCCCTCCATAATGTCCAGTGCTTCACATACTCCCCTCTCGCCCATGTCCTTGCTCCTGAACAGAAGCATCTCCTACAACTGCAGGGAGTGAGTATGAAGGCTTCTTGGTTCTGTGCCAGTAAGCGGAGTGTCAACTTGATTTTCTTACGCATATGTACTGAAGTTTAGTCGGTCACTGTTTTTTTTTTCATTTTCCTTACTTATTATTATTATTATTATTATTATTATTATTATTATTATTATTATCATTATCATTATTATTATTATTATTATTATTATTATTATTATTATTATTATTATTACTAATATCATCATCATCACCATCATCATTATTGTCACGCCCCTTTGGACCATCATGGAAATAATAAGAGGGGATAGACAGGCCATGGGAAGTCATTGCTAGAGACAGGCTTAGCAGTCAACAAGAACCTGGCACGTTACCAATGTGACCATTAGCATTGCAAGCGCGCACGGCTGAAGCACCAATGCCCTTACAATACCCCTCCACCTACCCTATACGCGCAGCACCGTATCAGTAAACATGTGCACTCTCCCCCATAAATAATAAGAGCACCATTACCATATATTACACCATACTCAGAGGAACTACTATAGAACTTTATACTACCTGAAACTGGTAAGGAGATAAAGTTCTGTTGAATGTTGATGTCTGGTATCCATTTGCTATTTCACTGTCTTTTAATACGCCACGTTCCTTCCCCGGCAGTTTGGTCAGACAGCACCTTGGCCATGTGGAGAACCGGCTCTTTGAGATGTTCGGTGATGAGGAGAAGAGGACCATCAACATCAACAAATTCCTCATGGTAGGTATTGAGATGCCTGCTTTTCCTTTGAGAGGGATACCGGTCAAGGGCAACAAAATATGCATAAAAAAAAGGCCCATTGATATAAAATAAAGGCTCACTATAAAAAGACATGTTTGACTACTACATCTCAGTTTATAAAGACAAGCTGTACAAGACATGCCCAAATTATCAAGGTAAATGCTTATACAAGTTCTGAGGTAACCTTGCTATGTAAAACCATTCAGAGCAATTTTTTTTTCTTTTTTCTTAAATGATCCCTTTAATTTGAGAGAGATTTAATAAACTGAGAAGTCATTTTATAAATCAAGCTATAGGGTATTCCTCTTCTATATTTAGTCACCCCATCTTTTATGAGCGAAACTATATGGTATTCCTCTTCCACATTCAATAACACTTTTTCTCCTGGTGTAGGGGCTGACGGCGACAGGTATGCGGCCGTCTGATCCCCGCTTGAAACAGACAAGACAGAACCTCAAGAAACTGCAGGACCAGCTGGGCAGCGAGTTTGTTTCACTTGACATTGACTATGAAACTTTTATGGGGTATGTATTGCATGCATCTGAGAGAGAGAGAGAGAGAGAGAGAGAGAGAGAGAGAGAATATTGAACACAATCTAATAGGCCTGCAGCACTCACCTCCTGTCTCCCTCCTTCAGCATCATCTCAGAGAACCTGGAGATCGTAGTGAAGGCTTTCTCGGCAAACTTTGTCATCCCAGACTTCCAGGGCTTCTGCAAACAGATGGAAGAAATTTATAACAAATGCTATACCAACCACTCTGGCAAGGTAATAACTTTCTTTTCTTGCACATTACACCTTGTCTCTTCCATTCCTTGTGCAAGTACTTAACTGCTCTTTTCCTTGGTATTATCCCTGCATTTCAGTGATCTCATCCCTTCATCCTTCCATTCAAGGATTACATGGCTGTCGCAGAAATTATTAAGGTCTTAAAAGGTTATTCCCTCTCTCTACAAGTCAACAACTTTCACTTCTCTTTGAAGGCTGTCACAGAAATTAATAGTTTAAAAAAAGGTTATTTTCTTTCTATGCAGTCAACAGCTTTCACTTATCTTTCGAGGGTTTTACTTTCTTTTAGCTTGTAGCCGAGAATGTATATAGAGAGTCTACTGTAATGCTTTCCTTCAAGGCATTCTCATTTCCAACAGCCAGCAGAGTACATCCCACAATTGGCTCGCTTTGACTCCAAGTCCTGGGGAATGGCCATATGTACTGTGGATGGCCAGAGGTTCTCTCTTGGTGATGTGGATGTGCCATTCACCATACAGTCCTGCAGGTGGGTCCTCAGCATCCCTCAGTCAGATTCTGGTCACCAAACATGAATCTTCCTCCTAGTCCTATCATGCTGTTTTGATACATGGGTGTCCTCTTCCTTTAAATCTGGTGCTCTCCACAAGACAGAAGCCAATGGAAAGTTTCAGGGTAATGCAATATGTTATCCAAGTTTGTCAGCTTTAGTCTGGTAAAGGTGGATGATGTAAAAAGACTGATAGCTAGTATTATGATGTATCTCTACAAGTAGCTCACATCAGCACTAAAGATGTCTACCATAAGGATGTAAACTTCTCTGGCTTGTAAGAATGAAAATGGGACATAGTACAGGTGAATCTCAATATATGAATGAATTACTTTCCCTTGAAAAAATAAATAGGTACATAAATGAAAATTCATCAATTCACATCAACTGTAGATTTAAAATCTATTTTTCATGCAATTTTAATATTCTTGCTGGAAACTTTTTTAATATCCTTTTGCAAGTCTAAATTTTTCATTCATAAATCATGACAAAGAATAAAACTATTTCACTCATAATTTTTAAAGATTGCTAAATGAATGTTCATATATTCAGATTCATTTGTATATATTTCCATAATTTCCTGTGATTGCTTGTTTGACTGGATTTTATAATTGTTTGAGTGTGCTTTTCTATGTAGTCCATCTTTTCCTGCTCATAATGAGAGGACAGCAAAACAAAATTGTCAATATTTCATTTTCATATTGATAATGGTGCACTCGTCATATCCAGTTGCTGGACTACATCACCAAAAGAACTTCTAAATAACTGTAGGATAGAGCATGTGACTGATAATATCTTTCACTACCTAAACTTAAACTCTGTTCAGAGTTAGTAACAAAAACTGAGTTTGCCAGTATGTAAAGAAATAACTTTCATATCTTTAGCATCATAATATATTGAGGGGTTCTCCAACACCTCTCCCTAAGAACAGACTAGTGAGGTCCTGCTGCCCCACCATCCATTGAGCTCCCACACTCCATCCTTCTCTTAGATTCCTAAAACATTCCTCTTTCCAAGAACATAGAATCTCTTCATGAGGCTCTTTTACATACTGTACTAGAAGCATCCAATTTTTCCACTGTACCTTAAAACAATTTGATTTTCACATTTATTAGAAGTAGTATGCAAACCCTTAATGCTCAACATTATAATGACTCTACTAACTTCCTTTCCTTTAACTCTCACAAGTAGCATCTGAGTCTAGGATGCTCATGCGTGTTGATAGCTGTACAATTTTTGTGTTTTACATAAGTTTCTGAAGTTGAGAGTTAGTGTTGTGTGACATTTTTCTTTTGGTGGCCTGCCACAGCAAGCCTTTGACTTACGCCATCGGCCTGGCTGTGAACGGCTGTGATTACATGCACAACTATGTCGGGATGGAGCCCTCGGGACGCTACTTCAATGAGCTGGTCCTTGATTATTCCAGTGAGTAGTGACAGGGAAGAGGAAAAGGGAGGTGCATGTGCATGGCTGTGGCCGTGGGTGGGAACTAAAAGACTCCACCAGGGTGATGGAGAGTGATTTTGTGTCCAGCCTTTAGACCGAGTCCTTCACCAAGATGCCTGTTCTCTTCATGAGAAAGCTGAACCCTTGTTGTGCCCGATGGGATAACAGATCAATTTTTAATCACAACTGAAGCTTTTAATTAATAACCAGTAAGGACAGGGAGAGAGGCACAGCACAATATCACACATGGTGAGGTACATGTACCAGCAAGACAGACAGAAAGCCAGATGGACAACCAGAAAAGAGCAAAAGGTAATTTCTGCATAAGGCAAAAAGTCATCCAGCCAGACAGCAGGAGTGAGCAGCAGGAGAAGGTAACATGGCCCTACTCTCCCCCAGCTATGCCTTCATGTATGCGGCAGCGGTGGGCTTGCTAGAGACCGAGAAGGTTCACTCTTACGTGGGTATGGAGCCTTCGGGGCGATACCACAACGAACTGTGTCTCGACTATAACAGTAGGTCCATTGCTGACATCCCTCTTGCTGCTTTCCGTCTCCTTTTATGCTTCCCTGAAATTTATGGATATTTTTACCCAGTGCTCAGTTTCCCAAGTTTGATCTTGGCTCATGGCAGTTTCTCACTGAGAGAGCTAACACTGTGTTGTAAATCTAGCTGGCACCATACAACTTTAAAAAAGTTTCTACCAACATAATCAACTCTTAATTTTCTCCTATTATCAATATCTTTTACAAGCATCTTTTCTCTATCTCCCTTTTCCTGTCAACACTAGTCTATTGTGCTTTCTCTTGACTTTTTTTTACATTATCTTTCTCTCCTTTTCTCTTGTTTATTCATTCATTTTTCTTACTACTTCCTTCTTCATCCTTCCTTTCTCTGCCAAACCTTTCCTCCATTTCCTGCATGCTTCAGCCCTGATATGAATTCACTTGGCTTGAAATGCATTAACCTGAATGAGAAAAGTCAGGTTATGTTAATTCATTATACCCACTTTCAAGCTCCTATACTTATTTTTAAATTGCCACTCTGTAATTAATCTGTTTACATAAAGCTTTGGACTTAACTAAAACTTACACTAACACAACTGATTATTTTATACAACAAGCTTACTACAAGCAGTGTAACAGTAGTAGTAGTAGTAGTAATAGTAGTAGTAGTAGTAGTAGTAGTAGTAGTAATAGTAGTAGTAGTACTGATGCAAATGTCTTAATAAAGTCCAATCAAAGCACAATGCATTTAAACCTGAGCAGGAATAGGTGTTCGGCAAGGGTTGGGTTTGTACCCTCAGCTGTACTCCTCTTCTTTTCTCCACAGACAAGCCACACAATCCCATGATCAACTCAGGAGCAATAATGACAGCGGCTATTATCAAAGTAGGTTCACTTCTTGTTTGTGTCCCATATCAGCATATGCAGACATCTTTGAACATCATACATTTCACTGATTTCTATGTACATATTTGCATCTTTACAGGATTGAGTCAAGTTCATAATGTCCTGTTTTGAATTCTAAATCATCATATTTTCAAGTAAAGTATAGGTATATGAGTTATACACACCACTCCACCACTTGAAAATTCAAGATTAAAAAGCAGTAGTTTTTTACCTTACTAAATAAAGTATCATGCAGAAACAATGTTGTAAATGTATTACTGTAGTGTTATTTCTCCTCCACAGCCTGAGCTCTCGGCAGCAGACCGGTTTGACTATGTGAGTATGAAGATGATTACAAATTCATTTCATACAAACTTCCTTTCCATACTGAAAACTAGATGATTTAGACTAATACAGAAAAATAACCTGTTGATACATGAATACAGAACTTAGCAGTAACATTCCACACATGAGTTATATCTAAGTTGTTGATGATACTTATTACTGTGATGATACATGGATAGAAAGTATGAGTATATATATTCACCTGATGATACATAAATACAGAACCTTGCTGTAACCTTTCACACATGAATTTTGTCTAAGTTGTTGTTGATATTCAGTGTTGTAATGATGTATGTATTGAAGTTATGAGTAGAAACTTCTAGACTAATCACTTGTGCTTCAGATGTTCAAGGTGTACAAGCGTCTGGCAGGAGAAGAGTATCTGGGCTTCAACAACTCTGTCTTCCTCTCGGAGCGGGAGTGTGCGGACCGGAATTTTGCTCTTGCTTACTTCATGAGGGAAAACAAGTGCTTCCCTCAGAACCACAAGCTGCATGAGTCTCTAGATTTCTACTTCCAGGTTTGTTCTTGTCAGCTTGTGGATGGGAGTGTTGTAGACAAAGAGAAGGAAGCTTAAGGAGTGCTGTAGATGGAGAGAAGGAAGCTTAAGGAATGTAGACAAGGAGAAGGAAGCCCTAAGGAATGTAGACAAAGAGAAAGAAGCTTAAGCGGTATTATAAACAGAGAGAAGGAAGCTTAAAGAATGGAGACAAGGAGAAAGAAGCCTAAGGGATATTTCAGATGGAGAAAAAAGCTTAAAGAATGTAGATAAACAGAAAGAGAAGGAGAAGGAAAGCTTAAGGAATTATGTAGACAAAAAGAAAGCTTGAGTGTCATGTGTGTTATCCTTTTAATTATCTTTTCATTCTCCCTCTTTCATGTTCAATAGAAATCTTAGCATCCTGATACAAGAGGTTTCAGTAGGCATCCTATTTTAACATCCTCATAATTGTCTTTCTATTCATCACCCAGTTATGCTTGCTGGAGATTACTCATTCATTCAAGCTCATAGGAAGTCATAACAAGAGGTTTCATGTTATATGACCTATCCTATTTTAAAACTCTCATAATTACATGTTCTAATCACCCCTCAGTTATGCTCGTTGGAGATCACCGCGGAGTCAGGTGCAGTGATGGCAGCCACACTGGCAAACGGGGGACTGAACCCACTGACAGGCGACCCAGTGCTGACTGTGGATGCCGTCAGGAACACCCTCACACTCATGCACTCCTGCGGCATGTACAACTACTCTGGACAGTTTGCCTTCCATGTGAGTGATTTGAATGTTCTCTGTCTCTTTTAGTGTGTTTCTCTTCATCTGTTTGTGTGAGTCTTTTCATGTGGGTGGGTGGTTTGAATGCTCACTGTCTCTTAGCCCTTTGTTTCCCTTGATCTGTTTGTCAATTTTTCTCTCTGTCTCTACATCTCATCTGTGTCATTCATCTCTCAATCTGCTTGTGTTACTCTTTTCCTAAGCTTCCTTGTTTGTTTTTTCTCTCAACCTGTTTGTGTCAGTCTTTCTCTGTCTCCTCATCTCTTCTCTCTCAACCTGTTTGTGTCAGTCTTATCCTTAATTTCTTCATCTGTGTCTTTTTTTCTTTTAGCCTGTTTTTGTCTATCCTTTTCCTCTCAGCCTCTTCATCTGTCTTCTTTCCATCTTTGTATGTTTTTCCATTGTCAGTTTTTATTTTTTTTTTTTAATTTTCTTTATCTGTAGGTATTCTGATTTCTCTCTATGTTCTTCTATCCATCCTTGTCTCTATATTTTTTTTGCTCTTTGTCTCTTTCTCTCTCTCTCTAGGCAGTATATACATCAATGCTTCATTTTGTACATATTTACCCACACATAGTAACTGATACAACTAGCACCACTACCACCACTACACTCCCTGCTATTCTCACCTTCTGGTTCTGGTAGGTGGGGCTGCCGGCTAAGTCAGGAGTGTCTGGCTGTGTGCTCTTGGTCATCCCCAACACCATGGGTATCTGCCTTTGGTCTCCTCCCCTTGACGCCAATGGGAATTCCTGCCGTGGCGTTCAGTTCTGCATGGTGAGTAATTTAAATGTTAGGATTGTTATTTATTTGATAAGTCAGTCCTGAGTTTTCATATTTATTGTGAGATTTGTTACTTTACTACCAGGATAAGTTAAAGTGTCTGAAAATAAGGACATAAAGGAAGTTGCAATTGGCAGCCCCTGCATGAAACATATCCATTATCTGTTACTTATCTAATTCTATGAACCATCAGTCTTTATCTTTGATGTTATTTTTGTCTACTTGCTTCTGCATAGTACATAATATAATTGCAAGAGTCCTTTTCAAGATATGTGATGTCATTATTACTGGCCAGTTGGTGCTGCTGAATGCTGCACATGATATCATTGTTATTCTCCATCTTGCTTTTTCATTTTTATTTGCATAGGACAATCACTGTAAAGAATCCTTACCTATTTGATGCATAATGAATTGTGTGGCACCTTAAATCAATTAATCACTCCATCAATCAGTCAATCAATCAATATGTTATCAATACATATCAACTGGTTCATCTCTGTGGTGCAGGAAATGGTGTCTCGTTTCAACTTCCACAACTTTGACAACCTGAGAGGGTTCAACCAGCCCAAGCAAGACCCACGCACTGCCAAGATTGAGTCCAAGGCACAGATTCTCTTTGATCTCCTATTCTCAGCAGCTGCAGGGGACATGTCAGCCCTCAGACGGTATAACCTATTATTTTCACTTTTAATATCATCCCATAATACTATTATCATTATGAGAATGCACAAAATAAAATACAAGCACTCTATTTCTATTTTATGAAGAGAATTGTTTTTTGTTTCCCTCTAAAAAGTCATACTTAAAACATCAGAGAAATCAAGTGTTTCTGATTCATCTTAGTAGACTTTCTCACCACCACATTCCAATCAGTTCTCTTGTTATTATCAAGACTTAAAAACATTAGAGAAATCAAGTGTTTCTGTCTCATCCTAGGTTTTCTCAGCACCACATTCCACACACTACTATCCTCATCATTGTCACTGTTCTTGTCCTGGCAGGCATGCACTGGCTGGCACAGACATGCAGGCCAAGGACTATGATGGTCGCACAGCTCTCCACGTGGCCACCTCAGAGGGCCATGATGAAATAGTCAGCTTCTTACTCAACAACTGTAATGTGGGTCCTCTGCCCAAGGTAAGTCGGGACCTGAAGAGCCTCACAATGTAGCTACTCTTGGTTTGCTCTCATTTCATTACAGAATTATTAACACAAGGTAATTGGTGTTTCAGATATTACTCCACTCATTTTTAGACATAATTTTTGGATTCTTTCTTATTTCACGAACTTATTTAGCTCCTTACATGTGAAGGATATTGATCAAGGCCACAAAAAATTGGATGAAAAGCCAAAAAAGCCCAGTTACTTCCCACTGCCTCTACAAGAAAACTATGCTGAATTAACAACTATCTGACTGACCATCCTCAGGACCGATGGGGCAGAACACCACTGGACGATGCCGAGAGCTTTGACCACCCCAGATGTGCCAAGCTGATTACCAACTGTTGCAAGAAGAAGGGCATCAAGCTCCCAATATCCTACAAAGAGTACGCAGAAATCAGCAAGCAGCAAAATGGACCCTTGGTATCAGTCAACAGCAGCTAAACATGTCATTGCATCAGGATTGGTGTCAGTGTTAAGGAGGTGCCAGTCACTCACTCATCAGCTCAAGCCATCATGGTATCAGCCTTATTATGAGGTGCTACAGTTCCATGGTGTTGTCTGTTAATAGTACAGTAGTCAATGAAGTACATAGTAGTTTAGTATATGAATAAGCAGTCTTACTATTTAGTGGACTTTTTTTTTTTTTTTTTTTTTTTTTTTTTAAGGGAGAATTCAGGTGGAGTTTGAACAGGGCACCAGATGTGAGAGGAAGTGATCTTGACTTGTCTGTGGCCTGGTGAATATTATTGTTGTCATCATTTGTAAGGATGCTTTTCTTACAGTGCCCTTCTCATCTACGTACTTGTTCTTCACCTATCAACATCACTGGAAGGGTTGAGAGAGAGAGAGAGAGAGAGAGAGAGAGAGAGAGAGAGCAGGGGTGGCCAGACTCACTCCAAGCTCATGTTTCAAATGTTTCAATAAGGTATATGACAATTGATGCCTAAATCCATCCTGAGTAAGCTACCTTCCAGGGATAATCAGTTCTTATCTTCCATCTCTTTCTCTTCATCTAATATGTTGTTATGACTGATGAAAGCAATAATCTGTCTTTCTTAAGCCCTGTGTTCTACGGCAGTTGGTTTTTCAAGTACATTGCTAAGATAAGTGTTTGGTGCACTCAGACAAGCTTTGAAAGACAATTTTACAATCCTCTGCAAAAGAAGTGAGGAGGTTATTGAGAGAGAGAGAGAGAGAGAGAGAGAGAGAGAGAGAGAAGCAGTGTTCAAAAAGTTGACAAATTATGATTTTTAAAGTTCTTTATTATTATTATTATTATTATTATTATTATTATTATTATTATTATTATTATTATTATTATTATTACCTCTGATATATTATTTTAAAACTCGTTTTGGTGGGCCAGGTACTGTATGTGAGAGACATATCATGATTTTTATAAAAAAAATAAATAAATAAAATAAACATGTTTTTAGACAGATGTACTCGTTATTTTCCTGGTTGACACACACACACACACACACACACACACACACACACACACACACACACACACACACACACACACACACACACACACACTATATATATATATATATATATATATATATATATATATATATATATATATATATATATATATATATATATATAATGTGTGTGTGTGTGTGTACGCGCGTCTGCAGAAAGTCTGCTTTACAAGAACACGTGTCTGTAGAAAACTCACTAAGGAAAAAAAAAAAAGATGCAATGAACGACCAAACTCTTCAGTGATAAAAATGTGGTTGAGATCACAATATCACCACATGAATGTATTACCAGTGCTTCACGAATACTTGCTGGACACTTCTCACCAGGTGGGCTTCCCGGCTCCTCTATCAACACGGAAAAGATCGAGTAAGGGGAAATCCAACACTGCTGACGCGCCAGCCCAAATAGTGAACTGTCTCGTGCTTAAATGTCATGATTCATATAAGCTGGATAGTGCATCATAAGCAGTCAAGTTACATTTACAAATAAATAAATAGTTAATTAGCTCAACAATTATTATTATTATTGTTTCTGAGCTGGTAAGAGTTTGCCATTGAATGATATTGTTTTCTGCTAACATAAGACTGCCGCATCTTCCACTGGCGCTTTGATGGTGCACAGCAGGGGTTCTCAACCTTTTGCAAGCTGGGTCCCCACAAAGTTGATTCATTGCAGCTGCCCCTCCCCCTCTTCACTGCGCCACCCACTCAGTTAACCCCCTCTCCAGCTATGCCACCATAGATGGATAGATTCAGATAGATAGATAGGTAGATAGCCCTTAGCTAGGCTATTATTGTACTGGCCCATACTATTATTATTGTTATTATTATTATTATTATTATTATTATTATTATTATTATTATTATTATTATTATTATTTATTTATTTATTTTTCTCCGCTTCCGCCTTGTGCTGGCGCCCCACCAGGTAGGGATACGTTTCTATATATATATATATATATATATATATATATATATATATATATATATATATATATATATATATATATATATATATATATATATATATATATATATATATATATATATATATATATATGATGTCAAATTTTTATTTTTACAGCTTTAAAAAGTTTTGAAAGGGCAAATTTCTTCCCGCAGATATTTTATTTTTTTTTCGCCTCTTATAAATTTTACGTACTTAAAAACTTATCTAACCATCACACCTTAGCCAGTCTTAACTTCCAAACTAGACCTGTACATATTCCTCCCTTTATATACGAAATGCAATAATTATAAAAATGAAAATATCAAGAATCCAACCATAGCTTGAAATACAGTGAAATTTCCTTAATATACCAGCAATAATATAATACAGGCCAGTGCGACAGTCCCGGTCGCCAATGATTTTTGTTTACATCCAGCCAGCTGTGGTCGCGGCGAGGCACGTCAAACCAACAGCATGAGCAAAACTGGAGCCATTCGTCTTTTCCTGAGGTCTTGGTGTAAGTGTCTACAGTAGGTCACGCCATGTTAGGAGGAAAGTTTGTTTAGTTTGTTCTTCCCTGGTGTTTTAATGTTACGAAAGAGGGTTTTGTATTTCTCCAGCTGTTAAGTTGCCGGTCACTTCATAAGGCCTCGCGCAGCAGAACTTGGTAAGCGCCAGTGAAAGAAAACGGAGCAATTCGCTCCCTAACCTCGCGAACCTGCCCAATTGCACAACATAGTAATACACCAATTTCAACTGTTTGACGTCTCTCTCTCTCTCTCTCTCTCTCTCTCTCTCTCTCTCTCTCTCTCTCTCTCTCTCTCTCTCTCTCTCTCTCTCCACTATTATGACTGTTTCCATTTATAATTTTTTTCGAGGCCTATTCCTTCCCCTTGAAAGATTGACTTATCAGCAGTCATATATTGAACACAACAGAAATACGAACATAGATTAAACACACACACACACACACACACACACACCATAAACTGATGTACTGTACCACTACTATGAAGACAAGTGTTGACAAACCTAATGTTCCACAGATGGTGTGCAGGTGGCTGGCAGGCAGTACAGCACCACACCGAGATGCTCACAGGTAGAGGCAGCAGCAGTGGCTCAGAAGGAGGCACTGCGACCCAAGACTGCCCTGCTGATGCTGAACATGGGTGGCCCTCGGAACCTGGATGAGGTGCATGACTTCCTCCTGGAGCTGTTCAAAGACAGAGACATCATCCAGCTACCTTTCCAGAGGTGTGTGTGTGTGTGTGTGTGTGTGTGTGAGAGAGAGAGAGAGAGAGAGAGAGAGATGGTGTCTTATTCAATAGGAGAGACTTGTAATGGCATATCATGTGGAATATTAATGATATCTTATTTTTGGTAAATGCTTTCAAAAGGTATATAGGTAATTATTGGAAGATATTGCACTTAGGATAATTGCATAAAGCTCAAACTGTTGCCTTCAGTCGTATGGGTCCCTGGATTGCCAAGAGACGAACCCCAAGCATCCAGCAGAAGTATAGTGAGATTGGAGGCGGCTCTCCCATCTTCAAATGGACAGATTTGCAGGTGAATATGACACATGGTGCAACGTGTAAAGCATCAGTTGGCCATATTGCTCCCTTGTAAAGAAGACTAATTTATGGTAGTCTCTGTTAACTGGTTTGGTTATTAGTAAACAAATTTTTTCTTTTATGTGAGTTTCAAGTTTGTCTGGTTCTTCACACTCATCTGAGGTTACAAATATGTTCATTGAATGATTAAATGTAGACATACTATCTCAGCATGTAAGAATGCTGCAAGGAATGAGTGGACTGTTATGCAGCATTCGCACTTGAATGCTTGAATTTCATGGAAGCTTTTTTTCCACAGGGGAAGCTGATGTGTGAGCGCCTGGACAAACTGTGCCCGGAGACAGCACCACACAAGCACTATGTTGGGTTCAGATATGCAAATCCACTCACGGAAGCGACATTAGAGCAGATAGAAGTGTAAGTCTTGCTAAATACACTTTAGAGCTCCAATCCTGTACTTTGAGTGTTACAATTTTTATAATTTATGCTGACATCTGTTAATTATGACATCACCTATCATTGTGTGGCAGGGAAGGAGCAGAGAACTGTGTAGCCTTCTCACAGTATCCCCAGTACAGCTGCAGCACAACCGGCTCCAGCATGAATGCCATCCACAAGTTCTATGCCAACAGGTAACACGTTGCTATGGTGGTCTGCCTGTTCCTTCCCTTTGATAGATAATTCAGCAAAGTGAGGTTGTGGAGGGATAGGACCGAGACATAAATGAATATATAAGGAGACATTGGGATTATCTGGTAAAAATTCATGATTACCAGTAGGCTAATGATGCTTCTCTACAGGCCCACTGAGACAAAGCTCAAGTGGAGTGTCATAGACCGGTGGAGCACCAACCCCTTCCTGGTGAAGTGCTTTGCTGAGAACATCAAAACAGAACTGGAAAAGTTTCCTGTTGAGAAGAGAAAAGATGTCTTCATCCTCTTTTCAGCTCATTCTCTACCCCTGAGAGTGAGTCTGCTGTTGCCTTCCTATCTTGAGTAATGTTCTTCAAGAGAAATGGCCATAGTAAAAAAAAAAAACTTCAAGTCATGGCATCTTGTCTATACACCAGGCCAGCAATCCCACTTGGAGTGACCCATACAAGGCACTTCTCTCTGATATAGGTGGGATCCTTCCTTTTACACACACCTGAATAGTCTAATAATGATTACAAATGTAAACACTAGATCATTTAATTAATGACTCATAATGACTGCAGCAAGTGAATCGAGGAGACCCCTACGCTGCTGAGGTTGGGGCTACTGTGCAGCTGGTGATGCAGGAGTTGGGTTTCAGTAATCCATACCGGCTGGTGTGGCAAAGCAAGGTGGGACCACTGCCATGGCTCTCTCCTGCCACAGATGATGCAATCAAAGGTTGGTATTTCTTGCCACATGCCTGGCTTGTTTGACAAGTAAGGAATAAATATTCCCTGGTAGCTGTTTTTTTTTTTGTTTGATATTCTTACTTTTGATTGTTGCAATGCTGTATAGATTGCATTATTACTGTATTTGTTTGCATAGTAAAAAAGGAAACGAGAATTTTAACAATCAAGTTTGTTAAAATAAACAGCTTCATAAGTATTCTCTATTTCTGCCAGTTCATAAATAAAAACATACACATATACCACCACTGATAGCTACAGTATGACATTACTTGAGTTCCATTGTTCTCTGTTATCTGTTGTAGGTCTTGTGCAACGCGGCCGCAAGAACATGATCCTGGTGCCCATTGCCTTCACCAGCGACCACATTGAGACTCTCCATGAGCTGGACATTGAATACACGCATGATGTTGGCAATGAGGTGACCACTGTCCCCTGTTGTGTCACCATGACACCTTTTCCCACCCAATGTTTTCAGCATCTTCACACACTTTTTTTTTGTACATGTGAAAAACCTTATATTTCATCTTAGAAAGTCATACAAAGCTTAGTGGTAAGAGAAGTACTGTGACTTCTCACCACAGCACAGAATCCTGGAATAACCTAAACTTTGACTTTGCTTCAGGTTGGAGCTGAGCGTATCCTCCGCTGTGCTGCCCCCAATGATCATCCACTGTTCATTGATGCACTGGTGGACGTGGCCAGCAGGCATCTCCTTGGAGGCCAGCGTTGCTCTGAACAGTTCTTGCACAACTGTCCACTGTGTGTCAACAAGTCATGCTTCGCCTCCAAGAAGTGGTTCAGACATGCCACACAGACATTTTAGTCCCTCACTTGTGTTCCTCTCTATTGTTGCATTTAAATCTATTTGTTGACAATACTTTGTAAGCTTGTGGTGCACGTTGTTTGTATATCTTGCGTTGGTGCATACGAACACTACCTAAATAGTATTGTTATTGTGACTTCAACATGCCTTAAGCTTTAAAATGGTGGAGGTAATGGTAGTTTTGTAGAAAATTGCATCTTGAAGCACGTGTAGATGAAGTAAGATAGACATTAATGTAAAAATGTAGATACAATAAGTATTCCTCTGAACTTGTAAGAAATGGATTATTTGAATTGATGCTAATGAATAAAGACAAAATATTACATGAAGAAGCTACTTAATGCATGAATAATAATACTTTAGATAATGAAATGTGGTGTTACTCTTTTCCACACAAAAATTTTTGTGTACAGTGGACCCTTGAATAATGAAAGGTTTGAACAGCGAACAATCTCGGTAACGAACTGAAATAGTTGAAATATTGCAACCTACAAAATGAACTAAAAGCTCAATAATGAACTGGCAAAAATAGTATAACAAGACTTGGCAACACTGGCATAAAGAGACCTGGCAACACTGCTCCAGTTCCTTGCACCACAAGCATAAACAAGAGGCTGCTTTTAATGTTTGCTACTTGTTTAGCAGCGTTTTGTGAGCAAGACAGCATTCAGCAACATGGACAGCACAAAGAAGTTGGAGAAGACGAGACAGCCTATTACAGTCACTATGAAAAAAGAAATCATCAAGAAGTATGAGGAAGGAGCAACCATCACCCAGTTGTGTCACCTTTATGATCGTAATAAGAGGATCATTGGCACCATCATCAAGGACAAAGATAAATAAAAAGATAAATAAGTTCTTTAGATCACAAAACAAACTTTTCCTTTAACAAACCCCTCAATGGAACCAATTATGTTCGTTATTCAGGGGTCCACTGTACCTTTGAAAGTTTTGCTCCTGATCACTGAGTATCACCATCCATCATCTGGTCATGTTCCCACCTTTCCAGGGCCGTCCTCACCTCTGCCTCAGCCCATCCTTTGTGTGTCCGAGTCACTGCAGCACCAGGTTTTTACCCTTATACCAAACAATAATCTTCACACGTGTTAATATAATCAGTACAAGGATTCATAAATTGTCTTCATAGTTACTTACAATGTTTATATAAATTTCAAACAGTTGTAAGAAACAGGCCACATATATATTAATACATAATGCATTTATGTGTAAGTGTTCAAACCATAAATATTTGAACGAGCAGCAAAGCATATATGAACAAAATACAAAGATGAGTGATGAATGCACATGTAATATTTCATATGTAAATACATATAATAGTATGAATAGTTTACTATACAATGAAGAAGAAAACATGTGGTTCTTTGGGAAGAAAGAAGTTTCAAAATTAAAGACCATATAATTTTAGTCACTCTCTCATGTTCTCGCTCTTGAAGACACAACCATACACACATGCACACACCCAGACACATACACACACTCACAGATCTACTTTGGAGGAGCCGAGTACAGGAATGTGCTGCATCTCAGTGCGCATGCACAGGTACTCGCCCAGCACACACATGAGGGTGATGGTGACCAAGTTGAGCAGCCACACAGAGGGCTGTGAAGGCAGGTGGCCATTGTACCACCAGCTGGCACACAGGTGGATCACATGGGCAGTGACTGTGAAGTCCAGACACTGCTTGGTTCTTTGTACCACCTTCCACAGTCCAAGGGAGCTGTGATGGTGGTGATAAAATAATTATTAGTTAGGTTTACTGTGTGGCAGTAGTTTTCTTATGTGTACAACTGCCCTCAGATGAATTTAGGGCAGACAATAATTTCCATGCTGTTGTGGAAAGTTTAAAATCTTAGCCCTTGATTTTGCTACTCAAATTCATGTACACAATATAAGGAAAGCTGCTACTTGAGGCAGCAGTGTTTGCAGCAGGGTACACACCTGGTGAGGGCATTAAGGATGAAGGCTGCCATCACTGTTCGTCCATGAACCTCTTTTACCTGTAGTTCCTATGGAAAGAAAACACCTTATACATTGCAGAAGACATCTCCCTTATATATCTTGGTATAAGTGAATAAAAAAAATAAATAAATAAAATAATAAATAAATAAATAAATAATAATAATAATAGTAATAAAGTGATAAATTAACTGGACAATTAAAAAGTTCAGTCATGAGACAGTTATCAAAATCATCAGAAACAGTTGTCTTGCTTTAGCAAAAAAAAAATTTACTGCAGGGGCTACATGGATTGCCTGTTGTACAGTAGGTCTGGTTAGTCTAACATCTCTACTTCTTCCTCCCACCTGGTACTTGAAGAGGCTGTCTAGAGAGCGATGGTGGCCAGTGAAGAGGTCCAGAGTGGCCACCCAGATGCCCAGACCAACGTAGAACACTGCCTGCAACACACAGTCACACACAGGAGGTAAGGAAACAGTCTTGTAATGTGACAGCAAAGGTACAGCAATCTACGGGAGGAAACAAGATGTTCTTACCTGCATCGTTATGATCTGGGAGATGATGAGTGGTGGATCCCACACCTTGTAGCGGAAGCCTCCTGCCATTCCTCTGTCCGTGAATGGTGAAGACTGTGATTAAAGGTGAGTGATCCTGTGGAGGGAAGCAAAGAATAAAGTGCCTCTCTATGGTGGAAGAAGGAAGCACTTTGTAAGTTACTTTGTAAGGTCAATGTACATCTTTCTTCAAGAGGCTGATTCCCTATACAACCCCCATAGTCCAAACCACCCAGAAGAGACAACTGCCACCTCAAGTTCTTTGTAATTCTGTGAGTATTTGACATACAGTTGTATAATTGGATATTTGACTGTTTGAAAAATTCAACCGAATTTTCTGCATACTTTGACCCCAGTGCTTGGTGAAGCAATAGTGTGTATATGCCACCTTGTCCCTGGCTAGGTTATAATGTCACAAGTAGTTTCGGTTAGGTCAGAGGGGTGGAGAGGTGTAGGCTCCTGTTAGGTTAGGTTAGGTCATGGGGGTTTGAGGAAGCAAAGCCCGCTGTTAGGTTAGGTTAGGTAAGTGGGGTCAAGGGGGACAGAGCCCCTGTTAAGTAAGGGGTTGAGGGGGCATAGCCCTCCCAGTTAGGTTAGGAGGAGTCGAGAGGGGCATTATCCCCCATTAGGTTAGGTTATACTTGCTCCCCAAGCCCAAAAATTTCCTAAAAAGAATTACTTTCTCCTAGACTTTTCTTGAAGGCCAAATTTCACTCATTTTTGCGTTCCCCACTGTAAAACCCCGCTCTCCCACCAGGTCCCTAAGTTTGTTCGGGCTGGGGAAGGACGACGAAAGTATATATAGGGAGATGCTATTGGTAGGAACAAACAACCCTGAGAAAAGTACCTATAATTCCTCTATTCTTTGGTCAAGGTAAACATCGAAAAAGTGAGACACTGTACTGAGATTACTTCCACATATCATCAATATTACGACCGGATATGGAACAGGAATACCAGACTTTACCATATGACTAAAAAATAAATCACCATTACTTTTTCCCTTCCTTTTGTACCTAAACCTCTCCCCTTCCTTCTCATTCTGTGATCCTGTGTTTCATTTACACGCTAAGCTACCTCGCATCTTATACAATAGAATGGACCTTCTGTCACCTTAATAATGATGAATGTTGAGGAGGGAATGGCACTCCGTCACTCTGGCATCACTCTTGTAAACAACTGGACATGGGTTTGTAACGGGTCAGCTGACGTTTCCTCCTTTCCTCATTTATATTTTTCGTCTAATAGTACACGCTCAGAATAGGATAAAAAAAATGTTGCGTTCCTAGCTATAAATTTAGATGGATAGATTTTTTTTTAATTAGTCATAGAAGCTGAAGGGAATGCCTGAAAATAAGACAATAATTCCCTCACAGAAGTATTACTGAGTTACATGGAAACGTAAAAATAAAAACGAAACGACATTGCACAATTTAGAATTGAATTGAACGAATCTTATTTATTGAGTTAGTGACATTAATATTATTTTTGTGTTGACTTGAACGCATGAAGATGTTTATTTACATTGACGCAACCATGGCGACGGAGGACGCTCACTCCGCGCTGGTGACTGAAGTAAACACCATTTTGAGCGACTTGCAGAACACCAACAAGGTCAAGAGACGGAAGGCACTTGAGAGACTCCATCATCTTGCATTTGAGACTGAAACTTACGAAAACCAAGAGGCACAGGACAAAATATTGGACTTTTCACTGAAGCATCTCGTCACGTGTCTGGCGGATCAGTCTGAGGTGAACAGGATAAAGTCATCGGAAATCATCCTTACCTTTAGCCTGAGAGGAGTGGTGAAGCAAGGCCAGCTGGTGCATCTCATCCCTTTCCTCCACCACAGACTGGCCACCGTGCCACAAGTGGAAGAGAGCGAGGATGTGAGATTGGTGCAAGTTAACATAATTTCCAGTATCACCACGCAGTTCCAAGGGGCGATGGTGCCTTATATAAACGACGTTGTGGGTGTGCTGAAGGAGGCGGTGCTAGATGTGAGCCCTGAGGTGCGCAAGGCGGCCGCAGAGTGTGTGAGCTGCTTCGCCAAGGCCACGAGAGAAAAATTCCACATGCAGTCTGAGTCGCTAGCAAAGCCGCTGGTTAAGGCGCTTCACCACCAGCGCTTCAGGAACAGAGTAGCTGCCGTCACTGCGCTAGGTAGTGTGTCTTGCCCCTGCTGTGTTGCCATGACTATTGTGTTTTGATGTAATTTTTTTTTTTTTTTTCTGTAAGAGGGGCTATGACCTAGGGTATCATAATAGGAAGAAAAAAAAAGGCCCACTGAGATGTAGTTGTTCTGAATGATCCATTTAACTCATAAATCTAAAAGTGAAGTAGTTTTTTTTTAAGACATATGAGAGGACTTGGTTTAGTTATGTCAAAATGAAGTGAGTCAGATTCATTGATGCAGTAGACACACTAAGAGAAAGCATACAATCACTGAATGCCTACCTTGCATTGTGGTTGCATACGCTACATGGGGAACACGTTTTATTTAAGGTCTCCCAGCAAGCATAAAAAGTGGGCAGGGACAAACTGACTTATTGGCATCTCAAGTGCATGTCTCCTCCTCACTCACACCCAGAGCAACAGTTGTCAGTATTAGTTACCAGAGTCAACATTCATTGTGTCTTTGGTGACATGAAACTTGGTTTTTCTTGGGTTGAAACATATTTTGTTCTGTTCATTTTGTGGTGATTGTAATGATGAGTGCGAGGCAAACAAATCAGTGATATCATTCAATCATAAATTGTCACATGTCGGGCTTGAATGGTATCAGTATAACAAAATAAGTGAATTAAAAAATGTAAAACTTCCAGAACCTCATAAAAATTCATGGTATTCCCACAGCTTCCCTTTAGCTGCCTTGCTGTAAGAGTCAGATTAGAGTCCACCTGCCTTCATAGAGAACCTAGAAACTGTGGGGTAAAGATAAAGGAATGTACTCTTCACAGCAAACATCACAGCATGAACAGAACATAATGTGTTTCACCCTGAGAACAGCTCTAACCATGAGTCACCAGACACAATGAACACTGACACTGGACAAGGCTGGCATTTGTTGACTGTACACTCTTCAAGTATCTGTTTAAGAAAATAAATTGATAAAACTAACATTTCACAATAAACACCCTTCTGTGTTGTTTCAGGGGATCTGCTGTTGTATGGGGACAGCAAAGTCATTCAGGACGTGAGCGGTCCCCTCGCTCAATGTGTCATGGACCTCCCTCAGGTGCGTCTGGTCCTTGCAGAGGTGGGTGGCAGCCTGGCCCTCCACATGCCTGACAGACACTCCTACTGGCACCGCATCTTACCGCTGCTGCTTTTTGGGTAAGTCACACATGAGGGGGAACAAACAAGGTTGTGTTATTGTGTGTGTGGCTTTGCTCATCATGTCCCTTCCATTGGTCTCTGGGGAGTGGCCATTTTCTGCCGCTCTGTCCTCAGCCCCTCACACCTCCCTGTCGATATTCCTGCCGGTGTGGAGGCCCTGTGAGTGAGAGTTACGCCCCCCTCCCATCCCAGTAACACGGCCTCCATCATCCTGTGCGTCGTGTACCACAAGCCGCCACAGCACAGTTACTCACCGCTCACATCATCAACACTGCTGATGCCCTGAGGGTGAGGTATCCTGCTGCCAAGCTGGTCATCTGTCGGGACTTTAACAGATTAGATATCAACGATATCCTACACCAGCTACACCTCACCCAGGTCGTGGACTTCCCCATCCTCGACCTTATACTGACAGATCTGGGCCAGCAGTACTCGCCTCCCAAGCCGCTGCCTCCCATGGGATGGAGCAACCACTTCTCCATACTGTGGACACCCACACCCACCACCTCGACCCCCCGGTCAGCTGTCACCAGGACCCACCGCCCCATGCCTGACTCAGCCATGAGGGAGTTTGGGCAGTGGGTGACACAACACCCGTGGACCGAGGTGCTGGATGTGGAGGACGTCCACTTGAAATGGCAAAATTACGTCGCCACCACCACAGAAGCCTTCCACCGCTACTTCCCAGCCAAGAGCGTCACAATGCACCCGTCTGATGCCCCCTGGATGACACCCCGCATTAAAAGACTCATGCGTCAGCGGACCTGGGCGTTTCACTCCTGCCCGGTCCTATACAGGAAACTAAGAAACAGAGTGATCAGGGAGATTAAGGCTGCAAAGGCAAGCTATTATCCAGACAAGATACACCACCTCAAGCTGACCAACAACAGACAGTGGTATGCTAAGATCAAAGCTTTGTGTGGCCTACAAAAGCACACTTCATCTCTTCCTTGCACCTCACACCTCACACGGACCGGTACAGACTCAGTGCGATTCCCACCATGGTGCGACCCATCAATCAGTAGTCCCTTCTAGATTAGACTTACCTTTAGGATTAATGTTAAGTATTTCTCCACCCCCTATGTACATTTTCAGTTTGTTAACTGCCTAAATAATAAACTGTTTATTATCATTATTATTATTATTACTCTGCAAGATTCTTGGGTATCATCAGCATGTTCTTTTTATAGGCTGAAAGATGAGGACAAGGACGTGAGGTGCAAGGCCACACAACTCTGGGAACAGGTTGGTCACAAATATGAAGAAGAGAACGTGGATCAGCTGAAGCAGGAAATTGATTTTGATGTGCCCCCACCAGACTACCCACCTGGAGGTGAGCAGCCAAGGGTAAATTCCTGATAAAGTCAAATTAGATATACTACAAAAAAAAGATGAGTAGTTGGCCAGGTTGTAGCCATCTTCTGTACAAACACTAGCCACTTCTTGAAACACAAACCTGTGTCTCCATAATTTATTATAAAACTCTGATGTTGCAGCTATTACACAGTGGTTTGACCTCATGTCACACCTCATCTTCAGAGGTTCGTCCTGGCATTGGGTGTCGCAGTCTGGTGCAGCGCAGCCTCTATCACATCCTTCCTGGTCTGCTGACTGACCTGGATGACTGGCAGGCTGGCCCAAGACTGCATGCTGCCAAGCTCCTCGCAGTGCTCATCCTTAATGCTGACTCTGGAGTGACTCAGTACGCAGAGAAAGTGTTGACCGCACTCCATCTTGCCGCAGGTGACAAGGAGGCCAGCGTTGTGAAGCAGGTGGGGTGTGGTGCTTCTATGAGGACACTTGATACTTTCATGTATATCAGCATGTGCCTATGGTGTTTTATTGTGCATTTTGCATGTATTGAGTCACTTGTCTGTATAATAAATGGTTTGCTCAAGTCACAATTACTCAAAATATGTCTGAACAAAGAATTAGATATGTTATTTTCTCTTAGTGAATATTTGCTCCTCAGGTAAATGAATGTGGGCGCTTCCTGGGGTGCTTCCTGCCACCCTCTGTGTTCCTGCCACTAGTGCTGCCAAGGCTGGGTGCTGGCCACCATGGGGAGCGGCCCCTCGTGGTCCTGGCAGCTTTGATTGAGGGAAGCAGCACCGCCCTCCTCCAGCCTTGCCTTCCTGACCTCATCTCAGTGTTGGCAGAGGAGGATGTGGCCTTGGTGTTTGGAGAGGCTCATCAGGAGGCTCTGCTGTGTGTCATCAGAACCTTGCTATACAAATGTGATTTCTCTGAGAACAGCTTCAAGATGTTCTACTTACTGCTTTTCATTGCATCTTCCTCTTCTGGTGAGAATGCAAGTGTAGCACAGGAGGGACTGAAAGAACTCTCCAAGAACTGTGGCTATGAAGAGATACAAGAACTTTACCACAAGCATACTCGAGAAGTTCTAGACAGACTGATGGTAGCAGTGGGGAGCTGGACTGAGGGCTCCCCATCCTTCCTGCTGCTGGGAGGTCTCATGAAACTAGCTGGTGAGAATTCATGCTGGAGTCATAAAAACAGGATTGCTGCTAATATGACAGATTGTTTCTTATAAATGATGATAAAGTTAATTATACATCTCACATTTATTTGATAATTTATCTATTTCAGCTGTTTTGTAGATTCACAAGATTAAACATTAGTGCTAATTACAGTTCTATTCTCTTCAGGTCCAGCTCTTGGTCATGAACTAGAGATCCTCACCAAGATACTAACAGCATGTACAGTTAAGGGGGAAGATCCATTTGTGTGCCTCCACTGCCTGAACCAGCTGAGGCACCTCCTGGTGGGAGAGAGCCAACCCCTTGCTGCAGGTGGCCAGCTGGAAGTATGGCTGCCAGTCCTTGTCTCCAGTAAGGCACATCTCCACTTAACTGTCTGGATTCAAAAGTGATTTGTGAAGTTGTAGTGAATAATTCAGAATACTTACCCAAGGGCCTCATTTTGGCAAGGACACATCCAGAGAATAAGACAATACTCAAGAAAGTGCACGGTGTCTTTTAACAGAATGCATGCGAGAGCACCTAGTTTGGCGTGCTGGGGCCACCGCAGAGACCCTCAGGACAGCAGCCGTGGCCTGCCTGGAGGCAGCGTGCAGTACAGGAGTGACCACCCAGCCAATGATAGAAGGTTAGAGGTCTAGAACACCTGATAACTATTGCATGCAGTAAATTTTATCATTATGTCATGAAATGTAAATGAAATGAAATGTAAAGATAAACAGACTAGTAACCCAGCATAAAACTAAGCTGAGATAATGCAGTATAGGAAGATGAGCTTTTGTGAGCTGAGCTACATGCACATTATTCTGGAGTTTTTCGAAGTTTATCCTAGAAGTATTTTTACAGAGGTGAAGGAATGCACCGTGCTTCTGCCAGCACTGATAGAGGACGATGCAGAGATGACCCGGCTGTTTGCATGCAGCGTTGTGCAGTGTGTGGCCACTACCTACACTTGTCTCATTGACACAAACACTCTCCACACCTTGGCAGATAGTAAGTAGCTTCTTCCAGGTCACTAAAATCCTATCAGCACATGTTTAACAGAAAACCAAAAACAGAGTACAGTTAATTCTGGCTGTATGATTGTCAAGGGAAAGTGGTTAGACAAAATTCTCTTTATCCTAAACACACTGGCATCAAATTTTGTCTGTGTGCTGCAGAGGTGTTGAAGCGGCTGGATGATGTTGCAAGGGCAGTGCGGCTCAAGGCGGCACACGTACTGAATGTGTTGTTCCAGGATCTGCCAGAGGGGTATGATGTCACACTGAACACTGCTCACCTTCAGGATCTGTGTAAGGATGCTTTGATCTTCTTGGATGATCCTGATGAGCAGTTCCAAGAGGCAGTGTGTGGTAAGTCCCATGTGCAGAGTTTCAATACCTTAACTATATATATATATATATATATATATATATATATACTCCCTTGCCTACTTCTGTATCTCCTTCATGTGACGAACTCTTTCATGAGGGAGGTTTCAAGACATTTTTAAGTGTTGATGTTTTACTACACATCTACTGTAAAGTTCAAAGTTATCTTGATATTGCTGCTTGTCTAAGGAAAAGTACAGTATGAGACTCCAGTACTTGAATGACTCATTTCAGCATATTGACAGTCTTGATCTTCCTTCTTTTAATGAACTCATTTTCTTTACAGACTGGCTGGAAAGAATGAAGAGTGTGTGTCCTGACTTACTCATTAAATTATTAGAAAGTGAAGCACACAAATTCCGTAATGCTCACATCTGCCACAGACTCATCACCTCCATGAAAACTCTACAGGTCACCTGAACACACCTGAGTCTCCACACACAGTCCACTTTGTGATGGTGTGATTACTCCAGCTATGGTGCTTCTTTAAAATCAGCAGTGAACTTTTATGTATTAGCATAATTGGCAGATGGCAGTCATAGTCTTAATGCATATCATCAAGTGCTTGTGTACTTGAATTCAAAACTGTACAAAAGACTAGCTTTGTTATTTAATAAAAAATATTGTTACACTACAAAATTGAGTCTGTATCCCAAGTTATAATTGCTGAAGGAGAAAATAATAACCTCTTTGATTCACCCCAGAGCAGGAACAAGAGGCAGGTGCCTTGTTGACAGTCTAGCTGGGGGGCAAGGCCTGGGGTTGGTGCAAAAATGTATGAAATGTAATGGGAAAGAAGAGCATAAGGGTTTTCTGAATTCTTGGCTGAACATCAATAAAAAGTAAAAACTGAAGTGTTCTTAAGCATTAATCACTACTGGTAGATCCACAGCCTTCCTCCCATACACTCTCCCAAGCTCAAAACTCATTACTCTGCTTGCCAAGCCCATCCAGTGGATTCTGTTCAGTGAAAAGTCATTGCTTATATTCAAAAGTATAATAAAAAAGAACGTATTTACCAAATATATTATTTTCCAATAACATTTGTGGTCCTTATTCTACGTTGCTATACATTACACACAAGTTGCTATGTACGGGTTCGTTGTGGTGCTGCCTGGAAGCTCTGTAGCTTGAACACAGTGATGGTCCATTCTGGCAGCCTTCCTTCACTGTAATTTCGGTGAAATCTGTGGAGCACATCAGAGGTCACAGTGACCATCATAAATATCTGCTTTCCTCACAGGCCACATTTTCTACTGTTTAGGAAAATTTTGAGTGGTTTCTAGAATGTTCCCTCATCCATTTTGACAAAATTTAATATATTCCAAGTACATGATTTGCAAACAAAATCTGTGTAATACACTTTCAATAATATCATACTAAAGAAACAATATTCCAGATCTCTAACTTGTGTGTATTTGATACAATTCCTTTTTAATAAAGCGGGAAAACTCACCGAGCAAAATACTCAAGGAGGACAAGAGAGTGTTTGTCCACACTGTATGGCTCCCGTGCTCCTATCAGGAGGACGTCTATGTCACAGTACTTCTGGTCTGAAAGATCCATCAGAATCTTTAGGTAAGAGTTTCCACCCAACTCTGGGCAACACAGATAACTTATGACAGTGATAGAACAATATGAGGTGTCCACAAGGGAAAGATATTCCAATCTGGCCACAGAATATAGGGTCCAAGTTGTTCCCCTCAGCACAGGGGTGTTACAATACACATGCTATTAACCTGAACTGAGATAAATTATATAATTAGGTTACTTTTCTATCATCCTTTATAACAATGATACAGAAGATGAGGGTTACTTACCCACTATGGACTGAAGTTTTACATCTTTTATTACAATGGCCTGTACATTTTCAGGAGACAAGGTGAGGTTGTGGGTCTGGAGAAACAAATTGCACACACCTTAGCTATGATAATCCTGGACTCTAATCAGAATGCACAATCTGCTTTTATATTTCATATATGATGAAGCGACATGAGAAGCTAGACTTCTTAGTTAAGTCCCTCACTTGATCAAAAGTCCACTTTGTAGCACGAAGCTTGTCAATAGCTTTCTGTGTGAGGAGGCCACGCAGCTCCCCCCACTCCCGCTGACTCATGAGATCAGTGACGGTGCAGATGGCCTGTGAGGTCACATTACTCAGTCTCCTACTCGTAAAATTAAAGGGCCTACAAAATATGACCACTGGCAGCTTCATAAGTCCTACAATCCACTGAGTAATCCATATTTCAAATCTTGAAAAGTAATTAAGTATCTTCACTACTTTGAAAGAAATATTACATAACAAGTCAATCTTTATCACTTCACATTTATCAATGAATCAATAGGCTTCAATAAATTATTCCATCACTTGTACCTGTGTTGCTCCAAATTTGAATGCCTCAAGACTGAATGATGGATCCCATTCTTTCTGCAACACAGCAATTTCCATGCGATTGTGTAGCCATTTGAAAGGATTAGGGATGAACCAAACCTTGACTGAGCTTGTGCTGGGCTTTGAAACCTGCCTCTGTAAAAGTATGTTGCTGGTGTGCATACTTTGCCATCCACATCTGAAAAATAAAAGTTTTCTATGAATAATAAGGAAATATTCCATGAAATACTACACTGCAGTTGATATGTGACACAAATTTTGCAGTTTAATTATAAGCATATGATTAACAGCTGCCTTGACCATCTAATGATGGGGTGCCTAACATTGCTCACCAGCTTAAGCACTGCTCCCACATTTGCAAATTTGGATGGCAAATGCACTGTGATTCCGCGGTGACTTATTTGCAGTGGAATCACAGCACAATCACATTGGATTCACAGAGGTGTCACAATGGATTCACAGTAGAGTTGCCAGAGCGGACTGGGTTGCAGCACATTCACCAGACAACAGAGAATGTTTTGGACTGTTCAAAACATTAGCAAAGGAGTCATCACAGTTGGGAGTTGTAGCACATTTGAAGTGTTGCAGTACTGTCGCAGTGCTGTCACAATGGATTCACAGCAGTGTCACAGCAAGTTTGCTACATCTGTAGTGCTACTGCAGAGCATTACCCATGGCAACAACCTCTGTTACATGCCTTTCACACCTCCATGCTCAGGTCAAGTGACTTCCCAGCAAAGATGATTGTCCCACACAGAGTCTCTCTCTCTCTCTCTCTACACACACACACACACACACACACACACAAAGTACATCTATATCTATCTATCTCCTCCAGATTAAGATCCAACCCAAGCTGCAAAAAACTCTATTTCAGCTTGCCATGGAAACATCCTGATGGTGTGCAAACAAGGAGAGCTCACACAAATATGAAAACGTCACAAGCATCTCCTATATACATAAACACTCCATTGATGACTTACATTGCATTTGCAGTGGAAAGACAATGCATTCTTCATAATCCTGGTGAAACACTTTCATAATATGTTTGCTAAGCATTAGTTACTGCACATTTGCAGCACTCACAGTGGAGTCAACATCAAAATTCACCAGTGTGGGAATGGAGCTTTAACTAGCTTCCCTCTACACTTTGCTATACAATATACTGCAGAGCTGAGGGATGAGGAGACTTCATCAATCTTGTAAACATGTATTTAAGAAGCAAGATAGAATAGATAAAACTGCACCAAGAACACTATAATGAACAGTCTCCTAACTATCACACACATACCAATCACAATCTCCTCACAGCCAAACAGTTCAGGGCATTTCCAAGCTGGACAACCAAACGTATGTAGTGGATAACTCAACCTTGGATTTAACACCAACATATTTCAATCAGTTCTTAATTTGTCAACCACACTAAACTAGCAAAATGCTTGGAATAACAAGATGCACATGATGAAGTAGGTAATAATTGGCTATCTGGAGGACATGCCTTACCGAAATAAAAGTAATCACATCAACGCTTACTCAGAGGAGTCCTTGCTAACAGTACACCCACTGCTCTTGATTATGATTCCCTGGCTAGTTATCTTTCACACACAGCTAATAATGGGGTGAAATTCATCACACACCTTAACACTGACATACACACATTGATATGTAACAATTCTGCTGAACTCAGTATCACTTTGCTTGCCTTTGAAATGGGCCCGTCGCTGTGCCAGACGCCGCCCACCTACTGCAGGAAGCAGCCAGCCTCCGGCCCCCCAACATCCTGTGCAACCTCAGTGACCTGCTGTGTCTCGCTGCCAAGTTGCCAAGCTCCACACGCCGCCGTCTTCCTCAGCCTGTTGTGTAACACAGAGACCAAGCTTCACTACACTGATTTCAAACACCGACCACGGAAAATTTCTTCCTGGACAGGTGTATGGTACGTGTAAACTCTGCAGGGGACCACAGCTTTTCCGCTCCTCTTACAGCTATCTCTAGTGAGTTGAGTCTGCTCGGGAGTGTTGCCTCTGAAACAGCAGTACTGCCAACCGCGACCAGCTGATGCTGTTGTGCTCAGCTGATCGCTGCACCGCTTGGCGCTGTCTTGTCCGGATGTGCGGAAATGTACCTTGTGCTCCACACCTCCTCCCTGTTATCTTTGCTCAGCCTTGTGTACTTGCTCTGGTTGGGAGTTATCAGCCCCATAGACTTTTCTTACACGAGTTTGAACAAAGATAACAGAGAGGGTGTGGAGCACAAGGTACACTTCTACACAGACGGACACTTTCTGCACACGACACGCCGTACTGTTTACATCACGGCAGGAGGTGGCTGGGCGGGGAAGCTGATTATGGTCCTGATAGGCTGGGGTGTCGGGTGAGGCAGGTAGACTGATTTAATGTTTTTTTTGTCGTTTTTTTTTTTTTATTGTTTGTTATGTGCTTATGTTTAATTTATATTTTATCACCATCTGTACACTAAAAGACAGAGCAACACACACACACACACACACACACACACACTCCATCACCATATGTGTAATGAAAGAAAGGGCAACTCACACACACACACACACACACACACACACATACTGCATCACCATCTGCACAACGAAAGATAAGGCAACACACACACACACACACACACACTGCATAAGCATATGTACAACGAAAGACAAGGCAACACACACACACACACACACACACACACACTGCATAAGCATATGTACAACGAAAGACAAGGCAACACACACACACACACACACACAGACACACTGCATAAGCATATGTACAACGAAAGACAAGGCAACACACACACACACACACACACACACACACAAACATACACACACACACACACACACACACAAACATACACACACACACACACACACACACACACACACACACTGCATAAGCATCTGTACAACGTAAGGCAAGGCAACACACACACACACACACACACACACACACTGCATCACCATCTGTACAACGAAAGATAAGGCAACACGCACACACACACACTGCATAACAATCTGTACAACGAAAGACAAAGCAACACACACTGCATCACCATCTGTACAACGAAAAATAAGGCAAAACACACATACACACACACACACACACACACACACACACACACACCTTGAAATACCTTGAAAAAAAAAAAAAAACTGAATATTTACTGGGAGGGACTGAAAGGGAGTTAGGGAAGGTACCACTCTGATAACGTCACGGCTGGGGGGCTTGTGACATCACGGCTGGGGGGTTGATGACGTCACAGCGACCGTTATTTACGTACGTACATATTTCATTTTGAAAATTACCCCTCTAAAAAACGCAGCTAGACAGGAATGCTTTATAAATTCAGACTTGCCACACATTTTAACTAATGCCACAAATAACAACACATTTCAAAACGCAGTAGTATTAAAGATATTTAAAAAGAAGTATCTGGAAACTGTTGGAACTTTCACCCAATTTAAAATCGTTCAAATGTCCACCCATTCTGGCTTAAACATAACGAAAAACACTTTGAAAAATCTGAACTATTTTCTAAAACCATTTAAAGTGAGCTACAAGCACAAATAAAAAATCTACCGAAAAAAATTCAATATTATTGGAAGTTGAACACGAATAAAAACAAGTGTACGGTGCACGCATTTCACTGAGCGGGACGGCAACACACTTAAAAAAATACCAACTATTTTTTAAAACTAATAAGAACCTAGTACAGGCTGAAATAAAAAAAATAGTTTTGGGACCGTAAACAAATAAGCCGAAAATGGCCCTCTGATTTACACAAAATCACCACTTTTCACGCAACACACGCGCTCAAATAACTTAAAAACAACGAAATATTTTTACAAACCATAAAATCTTAGCTACAAGCCGAAATAAAATACTTAGGAAATAAAAAAAAAATAATAATATTGGAACCGGAGGGGGCTGGGGAGCCTTATCCAAGATGGCGGTGGGGGGCCAGTGGAGAGAACGACCAACCCTTCTCACTCATTTAAACCCTCGCCAAACTTAAACTAAGTAATGGCAGGTATATCTAACGAGCAGATATTAAAGTTTGGTCATGTGGCTCCGCTTTGCGACAGTATTGGTTTAAAACACTCACAGATAAGATATATAATGGCTGATAAATAGAGACCACCCAGATTGTTTACATTTTCATTAAGTTAAATTTTACGGTTTTTAGCAACGAGACGAGGCTGACACAGGGATATATTGTGCTGGAGGTTAGGTGAGATGCGTTAAAGTGAGTTAAAACCGTGGATTGTTCAGTTATTCATTAAAAAGTTACGTTAAGTTGCCTAAATTCTAACACTTCCTGACCTTACCTTCCCTGTGGTGGTGATGGAGGTGGTGCCTCCATGTCACTATGGCTGGCTGTCTAGCAACTTCTCACAGCCAAACTTTTCTTTATTTTGATTATTTTCAGCCACTGCTGCCTTCGGGTGTCCACTGCTAGAGCCCACGCCTTCCTCTTTACCAACTAAAGAAGGTTTAACTCATGGGTAAGCCTTGGCAGCCACTGTGTTGGCGTGGTTACACACACACACACACACACACACACACACACACACAAAAAAAAAAAAAAAAAAAAAAAAAAAAAAAAAGTCAGGCTAGGAGTTGAAACAGACTAAACCACCTATAAACGCGACACACTGACTAACTAGTCAGTCAGCGTTGCCAGATTGTTTTGGCCATATTATCGTACTACACAGGTTGACGTTGCCAGACGTACGATAATTATTGAACAAGTACAATAATTTTTGCCCGTGTACGATGTACAATGGAACTCATACGACAATACGATAATATTTGCATAATATTTGGAATAATTACATATGTACGATAATTTTACCAGAAGTACAGTAATTTCAACCTGTGTAGTACGATAATATGGCCAAAACAATCTGGCAACGCTGATCCGGACTTATGGCAACCCTACATCTACCTTCTCGAAGACACCAACCCCGTGCTTTTATTCTTGAAAGGTTCCCTTCCCAACTCCACATTCTGTGATCAAATTTATGCCTGTGCTGTGGCATATTCCACATGTCTTCTCATCTCATGAAACCCTTTTCTTATACTTGATGCATGCTGCTCAGTATCAAAGAACTGTGACTAGGTACACTAACCCGATGCTGAGGGAAAGTGGAGAGACAGCTAGCTTGTCCTACTGGACCTCGCCATTCTAATAATATTCAACGCTTTTGAAAGGACGAAATGCATCTTTTCAGATTTTATTTATCAAAACTAATTTTAGATGACAATTTGTAGTACCTTACTTGCAATGTGTTACATTCATTAAAAAAAAAAAAAATCACCAATTATGAAATGATACTTTTGTTTCCATGACAGTGCAAGCTATTCAATAATCAAACACGTTCAAAAGCAGAACATTGTTCTGGATGGTCTTCACTAAAGAAATTCACTGCTCTTTGCACAAGTATCAGTCACACACTCCTTGTGTGGTTGCCTATGATATTGCAGCACAGCACATAATGCCTTACTTATTACAAGTCTGTGTTTCATCAATGATGCTGCTGCTAGTCTGATCACCGAGTCATGAGCCCTAAACCTTTTGTTGAAGAGGAAGATGTTGATTTCTGTGTGGACTGGTGACAATTTTATGTAATGGGAAAAAATTACTAAGGTAATTTCTTAGCACCAGAAAAATGAAATTTAAGATTTATATGTGTATGAAAAAAAAAAAAAAAAATTCTTCCATCACATATTGCACTTGTCTGAATGTGTCCATTGTCTTTAACACTTGGCATTACCAAAGCACTGCACTATGAGGACTGGAGGTTCAGATTACCTTAAACACGATCCACTCCTCACGGGAACAGAGTATATGCAGGCAGCCAGGCCAACAGACAGATAAAACCTCTCACACAGTCAGCCAATGGCAAATGCCTTGCAGGAGGCCTGTGGCTCACGGTTCAGTGACCAATTTGCTGCATAAATCCTCATTACTCAATTGTTAGGTTGTAGAATTGGAAGCCCAGATCCATATGTATGATGAAATGGTCAGCACCTTGGGTCCCTGTCAAGTCCCTGACAACACATTGGGCAAATGACTCGATCATTACAAAGTTTCATGGGCCAGAGTTTTTCCTTTCCTAACAACTTTTCCTAGACATTTAAAGAGTATGTACACATGCCTCCAACATCTTGGTAGTTATTAGTGAGGCCAGTTAGGAACTCTGGACAAACACCAACAGATCCACAAATACCATATGTAACAAATATGTTGCTTCTACTGAATTCAGGTACAAACTCAATAATGTTGTTTAGTTACATAAATGCAATGCTAAATACTGGAGCCCATTCATCAGCAAGGTGGTGAGGTGCTCCCAGGAATGTTCTGTACAGGAACTACAATGCATTATTGTTGCATCAAAAACATTTTAGCTTTGTGCTCATTGCAACTCAATATAACAGGATAACTTTACACTAGCTTAAAATAACAAAAATCTTGGCATTGTGTTTCACATTATAGTAACTCTGGGACAGTGTGCATAAGGAACTGTCACCAGCAGCTTTGTGCTTCAGACACCCATTCTAGTGTCTTGGGCAGTATATTCTGCTTAAGGATACCATTCTCCTTAGCAATAAGTTGGTCCTATTGAAGTGTACACTGATATCCACAGCTTCATGTGGATGACACTGGGCTGGAAATCCACTGTTTATGTCTCTTCACTGTACAACACACGATTGGCATCCACAGCTATGGCAACACTATCAGAACAGTCTACGTCTGTTGTAACACCATGGATTAACAGTCGCTGGAACATTAAAAATCAACCATTACTGAACTCAACTCCAACACTTCACAAACAGTGGTTCTCCAATTATGAAATGAACAAAATACTTGTTTGTTTCAAAATATTTCTCAATTAACTCTCTGAAGATCCATAATTTCCTTGAGACAACACAGACATTCACCCACCACAGTGTTCAGGTAACACACACACAGAGTCTTCAACTCAACACTCTATGCAGCATTAACCCAATCCTACCACGACCTTTGTCAATATTAACGACAGTCACTTCCACAACATTGCCGAGCTCCAACCGCATCCCACCCATCCTTGAGGAGTGCACCAGCCCGTCCTGACCAAGACCAACATCCACAAAGGCTCCAAAGTGAACCACATTTCTGACAGAACCTGTAGAAAGACAATGTGGCTTGGCTATTTTGCAGTGATGGAGGGCAGAGGCTTACAGCATTCAATAATACATTAATTCTCATTATTAGCTTATTCATATAACCAAATATGAAATAAATAAATTCAAACATTCCTAAATAAGTAATTTCAATATGAATTATCAATCTTTTGGTAAAAGTAAATTATGAAATGCAACAATGAAAACTAATAATAACTGAGTGACAGGAATGTGATAATCATGGAGAGGAGGTAAAAACAAGCACACAAAACCCACCTCTGAGCTTGGTGCCCAAAGATATGTCGTCTATGGAAGTGACACCCTGGCGGAAGAGTGGCTTTTCAAACTGTGCTCGGATGTCGTAGTCAAGTGGCTGAGCCAGACCCTCAATGATGAGCTGCATGGTGGGCACACTCACCTCACACTGCCTGGCTACATCCTCCACACCTGCAAAAACAACATTTTTACAGTACAGAAATAAAACAATGGACTACTGGAATGCATCAGAATGCATTATCAGTGCAAATCATAGAAGCCATAAAAGGCATCTAGTGGTAACAATAATTGCTGTCTGAAAATCCTCCAATTCTGGATGATCCTTTTTTTACCTTTCTTTAGGAACTGGCACCTCAGAGGGCCTTTTTTGTTCTCTTGTTGTCCTAGGCCAGTATCCCTCTAGCTTAAAAAAAAAAAGTAGGATTTCCATGGTGTTTGAACTCACTGGCTGTCTGCATGAAGTGCTGCAGAGTGCGGATGAAGTGGTCACTGCCAATATCCTGCTGGTGCACGCCAACCATGCTTATAAACTTTGATGCTGCATCGTATGACTCAGGGTGGATCATTGTGCGGTCAAAGGGGTTTACTGCCTCCTTCGCTGCCCGCTTCTTTCCTTGGGGAGTTCTGGCAGTAAAGCAAATTACAGTTAAGTAAATGAGTCTACAGAACTTAGCTACTGATATTGTATAGTAGGTAATATCTGAAATGTTTACCTGTTAACTTCACTGGCAAGTGTTTCAGGCATAATTCTGATGAAGCCTGCACACTGCTCAAAGGTGCGAGGCCCCACCCCTTTCACAGACTTCAACTGCTCCCTGTTTATGAAGGGCCCCTTGGTCTTCCTGTACTCCACTATATTTGCTGCACGTGACTTGTTCAAGCCGGACAGTTTCCTGAAAAGAGGAAAACATTGTTCATCAACTGAGTGAAGCTCTGCATAAACACACTACTTGCTTCCACACTTCACACTACCTGCCTGAGTCATCAGTTGATCAAGTCCAATTTTTAGCACTTGCTGCATTACACAGAACATGGAGTAATACTTAAAAAAACTATGCTTAGAACTCACCTAAGTACAAATTCTGAAGCACAGTTGATGTCAACACCCACAAAGGAGACACACTCCGTCATGACAGAGTCAAGCGAGGCGTGGAGGATGCGCTCAGGAATGTCGTGCTGGTACATGCCAACACCCATGTGCATAGGATGTACCTTAATGTACTCCAGCAGCGGGTCTTGGAGCCGCCGCGCCAGCGACACTGATGACCAACATCAATGAAAGAAATGATGAATGGTGCTACTTCAAACTGTGCTCTTAGAGGAGGATATCCAAGACAAGGTGCCTACATACATACACTAATCTGTATTCCCTTGTATCTTTGCCTCTAGACCACTAGAGGAAAAAAGAATTGGTCTTCACTGCACTACATATACTGCAATTTTCACAAGTCCAGATAATAAAGCTAGTTCAACCTCGCCATGCCTATCTTGCCATGACAGACAGATTCCCTTTCCATTATCTGAGCAAACCACGCATGACAATCACTCCCATCAAAGGAGCAAGGCATCAAATCCTTTAATTATATTGTATTTCTTCTGCTACTTACAATGCTCTCTACTGTTTCTTTCCTTCCATGTCTCCTCACAAATACAACATCAAATCATTACTTAAAGTTCCTCCATTTTTTTTGTTACATGTAATCAGGACACTGCATGACAAAAAAGTATTATCAGATCTTTAAACTGATCCCTTGTTGTGTTTCAAGTCAAAGTTTCCACCTAACACTAATTTTTATCACCTACTTATACAGCAAAAATACATTAAACTGAAAATAAGTGCTGTTAACATCAACTGTCCTGCTTAGAGGATCCAAAACACAAAGCAATAAAACAGAATCAACATACATGTGGTCCCTCAAGTCAGCCATGCCCTTCTGCAGACCTTGATTACAAAAAAAGGCAATGAATAAGAATAGAAAGACTGGAAATGAGCACAAACACCAGTACTCAGTGTGATTAATAGTGGTCTAGGCAGCATACACACACCCACAAGGATGAAACATGATGGCTAGTTACCTACAACTCACAGGCACTAATGTGGTTTGGATCAAGACCTGGGAACTCTGCCTTCGCCTCAGCGGACACAGAGTACTGGGATGCGCCAGTTTCATTGATGATGGAGTACTGCACATTGTACGGCTCAAAGCACTTCTGTGCAATGAGGCGGCTCAGGTAAGTCTCCGTCTCCCGGCACCCACAGCCATTACCCACCACAAACAGCTCACATCTGAAGGAGGATTATTAGCATTGTCTAACACTCACAGAAGCATTTAGAAATAATGTAAGGGATCTATAGAAACCTTCAGAACTTAAATAAATCAGGCAAGTCTCCGTCTCCTGGCACCCACAGCCGCTACCCACAGCAAACAGCTCACATCTGAAGGGAGTTACTTACACTGTCTAACCTCTTTTATATTTCAAAATGATGAATAAAAAGATTCACAGAAACATTTAGAGTTACATTATCTAACCACTCTCTTTCAAGTTTCTCAAGTATTTAAAAATTATGTAAAGGATCAATAGAAACCTTCAGAACCTAAATATTGTAAAGAGGAAATAAGGTGAGACTAAACATTCACACTAATACTTTTACTACCACACAAAAGTTCCTCTAAACACACACAAGTAAATGAAACTATAGGCAAGACTTAGAGCAATAAAACTAAGCATCAAAGCCTCACACTAACTCTGTCCCACTAAACTTCTTATTCTAAACACGAACTCGCATCAAACAACAAAGGATGAAAAGAAAACAGGCTTGAATCTGTCCCTGAAACACAGCAATTCTTATTCCCCACACATACAGACTATGAGACATCCTTCCCTTGGTTCAGTGGAGCTTATATATGCACAAACCTGACTCCTTACCCAAATCTGTGGACAATCTCTCTGAGGGAGCGGGCATTGTGGTCTTTGATCCACTCCTCTGCTTGCATGTGCTGGTTGCCACGGAAGGGATATATAGTAGTAGTGAGCACCTTGTCCCCATTTGGATCGGTCACTCCTATTTTACAGCCATTAGCAAATCCTGTGGGCAAGTTGTGAAGGTCAGTAATGGTGTTTTTGCTTGGTTATGCTCAGAAAGAGAGATGGGGAGGGAGGAAGAAAGCCTGTATTCTGAAACACTTTGCTCTCTCAACTACTTTCCAAGACCACAGAGATGGTTAGCTGGATTCTCAAGTGTGTTTTTCCTGTTAATACATGTTAATTTGTTGTTAGAACCATAAAAAACATCCTTAAAAACACACATAACTTTGACTATAACCCTTTGAACATAATGGAGGTGCAGCACAGAAGCGTTTCAAAAGACTCGCCATAATACTACACACCTGGATCAATAGCAAGCACTGTCTTCCCTCGCACTGGTGGGGTGAGCAGCAGCTTCCTCAGGTTTGCAGCAAACACCTCGACAGATGCTATCTCAGCCTTCTCTGTCAATTCACTGCGGATCTGTCGCTGCATGAAGGGCCTCACTGGTGGGTAAAGAACAAGCATAAGTATTACATATTGGAAAAAAGGACTCTCATATAACTGAAAGATCTTGAGGTAGATATTAATGATAGGTGGATGTGAGTAAGTGTGTTTTATAGAAAGTGCCATGTGTTGTCATCTTTTTTTAGAAGAGAAGGAATAATTCAAGAGGTAAGACTGGAAGAGGCTGGCCCCACTGACAGAGATTCACCTCTAAATGGGGAACAAAGGAAGGAAGGCCATGTGTAGATCTTGTGTATGAAATGGTCATTCAAGACGTGAGTAGATCAAGCAGCAAGATATAGTAACATACCCAGTCTCTCCCAACTATCTTCAGTGCTCATCATGACAAGCTGGGTGCGGTAATACTGAGAATGACCTGGCCACTTTTGCTGACAGAAGTTGAAGAAATAGCGATATGTGTTCTCTGGAATGACAATCTTGACCGTCAACACTCCCTGGTGCTCCCCACGGTTCATAGCCAGGATCTGCAAAGGTTACAAATAAATACACATTTCATTAGACTCAGTAAACAATGCACACACCCTTACAACATAGAATGTATCCCATAACTATACATAAAGTGATGTTCACAAGATCACTGGAAAAAAATACGATTATGATAACAAAATTTAAAATTCCCTCTAGTTTTATCTGATAAGGATTTGAAAGTAGATAAAAGATCAGTAAGACATGAGAAGAATGAACATCAGAGAGGAAAATGCCTAATCAAAATTCATAATTCACTCTAGTTTAATCTGACAGGAAATCAAATGTAGATAAAAAGGAAACCAGTATGAAGACATGGAGACAGTGAGTGGAAGAAGACATGAGATTGCCTAGGACAGCAAAGTGGCAGAGACTCATAAAACCTCTAATCCCATAAAGGAAAATATAGATGTTAAACCAAATGCTGATAAAAGCCTGGACCAACAAGGGAGCTTCACTCACTGCATGGGGCTTGGTGTGCCATGCCATGCACTTGAAATCAAAGTAATGTTCATATTTTGCACAGAGATCATCACTGGGTCCTGGTCCTCTACTGGCCACCTTGCCCTGGTCCCTCTTCTGCTGCTTCCGTGCCTTGGTGCATTCCAAAAGTGGCTCACACATCTTCATCCTTCAGATGGCAATTGGGAAATATAAGGATAATAGTTATAAATACATTATATATATAAAACTTACTTTTTTTTAAGTTTCCCTGAGTGTTTTAAGTGTTTATATTACTCTAATTACATGATATAATATTATTTGAGGCTTGAAGTTGCTGTGTTTATCTTTTGTGTTATGCAGGAATGTTAACGCCATCCTCAAGGTCTGCCGTCATGTCTCCAAGTTGACGTTCAATCTCTTTTTTAAACTGAACTTTTCAAGAGTCCTCTCTGCACACCATCACAACACTCACAGGCGCCGCACACAGTCCAGCACTTGTGGGTCCTTGCTGATGACATCAGCAATGATGTGCTGCAGCCCCTGCTCCACCTCCTCCACACTGCGCAGGCCCTCACGGTTGGGGTCAATGAGGGGGTACAGCTCCTGCTGGTCAACCTGAGGGAAAGATCAACCCAGTGAGATGCAGGCTGACTCTTGATCCTGTGTACAGCTGATAGTGCGAAAGAATTGGTAATACTTATCTTGTGTGTGGCTGAGAGTGCTGCAGGTTTGTTAATAATTAGGTATACAAGTGATCATTTTGAATAATGGAGCTTGAAAGAGATATCATTAAGTTCACAGATCATTAAATACATCAGCCACCACAACATGACCAAAAAATTCCAAAGTTAGACTGAACAATTATACAAACATACATATACCAAGGCTGTCTCCCCTCAAAAAAAAGTGGGGTAAGCAGGATAAGACATACAATTAACTGAACAACTAACACTGTTCAATCAATGCTTATGTGTAAAGTGAGGACACACTCACAAACTTGCTCTGTATACCCTGCAGCACCTCCATGGCTGCTGGCCCCAGCCCCAGCTCACGCGCTCGCTCAGCATAAGTACGTTTCCCACTGCCCTTGTATGCAGCAGTCTGTGTGGCCAAGACAAACATGTGTCAGACATAACCCAATGAAAAACTCTCTCTAGAACATGAGTTCTTTGAATTATTTGTTAAAAGACAACAATATTACAAAGGAACAATGAGTAAAGCAATGTATACAACACAATTAGTCCTCATTCCATTACACTTGTCTGCTGACACTTTTTTGAGTAAGTACAACAAGACCTAAGACACATGTGACTATGCCAGAGTTCCCAGTGAGGGTGAAGGAGGGGAGAAGTGATTCCCAGAGTGCAAAAGGAGCAGGATGAAAGCTCACCAGGTGCTCCACTTCATGCATGGTCGTGGCTCGCAGCAGTGACTCCTTACGGTCCTCTGGCAACTTTTTGTTGTCTGTCTTCAGGATCTTCACCACCCGCTCTTGAACATGCCTAGGAAATACAAAGATACATATCTAGTTCTAAGGGAGTACTACTTATTTCCATATAAATGAAAAAAAGCTGAAAGATGTTCACATTTCTTGCCAAAATGAGGGTATAAGTTTAAGCTCAATCATCGACAAAATGAAGAGATACATAGCAGGATCTAAATAACACTTACATTAACTGAGATTACTGATTTCCTAACATATGAAAAAAAGCTGAAATATATTGACATTTCCTGCCCAAGTGATGGTATAAATTAAGCACAATTAATGACAAAATAAACAGATACACCCATGGGATCAAAATAACACTTACTTTAACTGAGAGTAAGTGTTTTGGATTTCACGCAGCTTCTCCACATCCATGTTGCCGGTCTTGTCCTTCCGGTAGCGGGCAATGAAGGGCAGTGTGTTCTCCTGGTCAAACATGGTCACCACATTCTTGGCCACCCACTCCTCCACCTTCTGCCGCTCTGCTATCACCGTGGCTGGATCCCACTCAAACACGATCTGGATATCATCGTCTGGAATCTGAAGGTGAATGTTACACCAGACTGGATAAATGAGAATAAATGCAGTATGCTTGACTATTTCTACCTACACATGCATCTGTGTCTGGTGGCTGTGATGGGGTTCAACAGGATGAAAACCTCAAAAGATGTGGTTCAACATGAATAAGTAAACAAAAAATACCCAGATACCCTAAAATCAGTCTTAATAATGGGCTGTTCATCTACTTACCCATACACCATTAATACTTTTCTCTTTTAATGAAGTGCTTGAAGTGATTAACAACAAATCTTGAATTTAAAACGCTTAACAATGAGTCTTGAAATTTTTAAATCACAAACAAACAAATCCCACAACTCTCACATCAGCAGCCACCCAGCAGCCTGACACTCACCCTCTTGCGGTACTTGAGAGTGCCAGCACCGCCCACCTCCCCCCGGCTGGTCTTCTGTGCCTTGGGCTGCCGCACCACCTGCACCTCCGGCTCCTTGCGCTTCACTCCCCGTGGCTGGCTCTGCTGCTGCTGCTGCTGTTGTTGCTGTTGCTGCTGCTGTTGGAACTGCTTTTGTTGCATCTGCAACATCTGTCTTTGCTGGGCTCGCTGTTGCTGCAGCTGCTTTTGTTGCTGCTGCCGCTGCTGTTGTCGCTGAAGCCTCTGCTGTGCCGCCTGCTGCTGCTGCTCCAGTTGCTGCTGGTGGTATTGCTGCACCGGCCGCCGCTGCCGCTGTGATCGTTTGGGTGGTGGTGTCTCCTGCTGCTGCTGCTGCTGCTGCTGCTGCTGCTCTTGGTGCAGAGTGTTAGTGGCAATGTGCTCCACCTCATCCTGCTGCAGAGTGAAAATGTTGTGTTATAATCTGCATCACTGCCTCAATGTTTTCCTTCTCTCTGCACCACACCACAATGTCTCTCAATGCATCCTGTTGCCACACACACTTCCCTCTTATAACACTCCACACACATGCTGACATAATTATTCTCTTATCATCTATTTTTAAGTAACCATTACCCAACACTTCACAATCTGCCCAGTCACATTTCCAGCCATGCAGCTCCACTTATAACAAGCAGCCGGATAATACTGAAACAACATTAGCATTTTCATCTGTGTGCTAGGTCAGATTACATCAGATTAGGTTCATTCATTCGATTCATTAATTTTATTGCTGATGCCTTCATCCTGTAGACTGTGGATTGAAAAAAATAGTGTATAGTAATTAATAAGCAAAAAGTTATTTCAGTCAATTATTGTCATTCTCCAGCAGATCTCTGTCACTCCACACCTTGACACCTGGCACTGGAAAGACTTACCTCGGCATTGCATCTTGACACCTGGTACTCAACACTTGCTATGGCACTGCACCAACACTGACACTCAACAAATTTTCCTCAGCGCTACACCATGACAGCTGGCACTCCACAAACTTACCTGTACAATTTGAAGGCTGGCACCACACACTTACCTGTATAATCTGAGGGTCGGCACTGCTGCTGCCACCACCATCATAAAGAACTTCCACCTCCAGTGCTACACCAGAGTTCATTGGTCTCACATTCTGTACTTCCTCCAGGATCTCTATGGAACTGTCCAGTGCTGTGGAGGAAAGGCTTGGTGAGTTAGGGTGTCAAGGGAAGATGGAGTGTAAATAGCTACCCATTTGTGTGTGTGTGTGTGTGTGTGTGTGTGTGTGTGTGTGTGTGTGTGTGTGTGTGTGTGTGTGTGTGTGTGTGTGTGTGTGTGTGTGTGTGTGTGTGTGTGTGTGTGTAGTAAGTAAATGTAGGCATATTCAATGCAGAAACCCAAAAAAAGACCAGTGCTTGTCATTCTTAATAACATAATTCATGAGAGAGAACTTTTCAATAACACTAAAGGCATAGCTCCCCTGTACCCTGGTTAGGTTAGTGTCGTTGGGGGATCCGTGGGGGTGGGGGGAGCATAACCTGCAGTTTGATTAGATTAGGATACGCCAGAAATTTTCCGCTTCAAAACATGTTGATTATCATCCTTAAGCTTTCTATACATCTCCAAATTAGGCCATTTTAACTTCTCCCCCCTAGAGCCCCGCTTTCTCACCACCACTCATAATAAAACTTCCGAAAATAAACAAACCCCAGAAATGTTTCACTTTACCATGGCCATTTTTTCTCTCAACATAAATTCCCGTGTGGTTTTGGGGATCTTGACATCCTATATCCAATTCCTACACGTGCCATTAGTACCAGAAAAGCAACACAATAACTTAGGAAAGCCCTGTATTTCTACCAGACTTTTCCCAAGCATTTTAAGGCATTCCTATTTCACCCCATATTTCTTAACTCACGCCTTGAATTTAATCAATTTCTAAGTATAATACATCAGAAGGAACTGCACGTCAAGCACACCTGTCATTAAGGGAAATGGAGTTTGTTATCAGTGAAAAATAAGACTGATTTAAGGTCTTACTACCTTCCTGTGTTGACATTTTGGCGTGGAGGGAACAGAGATTATTTATATTCATGATGCTTTAACTTCCTGAACCAATATCTTCTATAAGAAACAAACTTACCCTTAAAAAAAATAAATTAATTAAAATGCTACTTTCGTATCGCCAAATGTTCTAAACATAATTTCATTCTTATCATTTATTTTTCTATTAGCAACACGTAGAGTGGTTAAATGTTTATGATAACGTGAAAATCTAGGGTTAATATTCATAGTGATAAATGTATTTTTATTTATTGTATAGTTTAGAATAGAAAAATCATAATGAAATACAATTTTTCTGATGTGTGCGATGCAGAGCGACTTCCAATGGCGCCCGTTTTCAAATTACTCTTTCGTTCGCCACGGCGCAAAAAAATAATAAAGTATAAAAAACGCTATTGAACTTTAAGTCAGCGACCAATTGAAATGTTCCTGTTACGATGAAATTGGTATTGCGTTCATTTTGATTGCAATGGGGCGCAAATATTATATATAAAAGATGATGGCACCCACTCCCGCCACACGTTTTTCGTCACTTGCCAGACTGAGATTACCGTCTACTGAGATGGGAAGTGTTTTTTTTTTTTTTATTATTATGAATATTTCTTCCATTATCTATTTATCTATTCTTCTCCCACAGAGTACCGAGCAGTCACAGTCCTCCCTGAAGATGATGAGGTGCGTGGTGTGAGGAAGGTCTCAGTCTCATCAATAGATCCTTTGAATGTCTCATGGGAAAGGTGTGGCTGGCAATCAGGAGACCAACACGTGATGCGCAGGAGAGTGATGAATTATATCATACGCACACACACACACACACACACACACACACACTCCATGGGGAAAATTTTGTAGAGGAAAAAAAAGATGATGCAGTGTGAAAATCCAGCGGGGCGAGACGGGGTGGGCAGGAGGAGTGACCCTTGGCGACGAGGTGAGGACACATTATCACCTGGAAGCAATAACGCAGAGCCCGCGGGATCCACAGCTCATCAACTCGGCTATTATGCACATGAGCCTCTACCTGACCTGACCGAGGCCTTCAGCAGTCCAGTGCCTGGCGTGTGGGCCAAGCCTGAGGTGCCGCGGCATTCCCGTGGCCAGAGGAGTGTGTTGGCAGTACTTCTTGCCGTGGGAGACATTTGGTAATGGAAGGCTGCGGTGTAGAGGTGCGTGGAGGCGGGGCGGCGGGGTGGGGCAGGGCAGTCTGACGTCTTCTCAGGGCGCGCCAACACCACGCGCACCGCAGCTTCGAGCACACAGCAAGTGTTGAGAGCTCCAAGCGCGTCGCGAGTCTCCGCCGCTGCGACCACCACGCTCCGCCTCCGTGTGGTGCAGGCGTCCGGGAGTGCGTGCCACCTCACGCCTTCAACTCGTCTTGCGTTGTTACGTGAGTCTCTGAGTTGAGCTGAGGCGGTGTGATCTCTGAGTGCTTAGTTACACCCTTCCCTGCTTGCTGCGTCTGGTTTATGCAGGATGAGCACGGCAGAAACCTGTTGTGTGTTGTGACGTGTGGGTCGTGGACTGCTGCCTGCCATCCAGCCCCTGACTGTGTCGCGTGCGTGCAGCATTGCAGTGTAGTGACCGCGGTGGTATTGGGGTTTTGTTCTGCGTCATTACGCGACCAGTGATCTTTGGGAACATAGAGTGGCTATGCTTACCTGGCGGTGCAATTGTGCAAGTGTTGCGCGCCGGTAATTACCTTAGCGTTACGACCCTCGCTCTTGGTCGCTGTTCACCACCACTGGGTTTTAATGAGCGCGGCTGTGCAATTGGCCAGGTGTTAAGGAAGGCTTGACGACAGCCGTATATGAGCAGTGTGAGGGCTAGGGTCAGTTGAGTTGCGAGGCTGTACTGGCGAACGTGGCCACCTGAGCTGGCCGGCACGGAGCTCCTGCAACCCTCGGCCACGACTCCAGGAGAGGTGGCCCTGGGTAGGCTGCCTTCCCCTACCCTGCGCAAGAGACCCCCGCCTCCTTCCCTGCCGCTGCTGAGTGTTCCGGACACAGGCCCTCCTTCAGGCACCGTGTGTGAGGGGCAGGCGTGTGGGCGGCCGCGTGGATGTGGGTGCGGCGGTGACGTCGGGATGAAGGTGAGCGGCGGCGAGGGTGCGGGACCCGCGGGACCCGTGTGGCAGACTCTCAAGGGCCTCAGCTCCCGGGAATCTTCCTGCGGTAGTCCCACCAGCCCTGGCCCCCAGCAGCAGCAGCAGCCACAGCAGCAGCAGCAGCGGGGCCTGCAGAGCTCCAACGCTGTGGCCGAGCGCCTGGCCCGCCGGGACTCCTGCCCCCTCGACGCCCCCTCCTCCTCCTCCCGCCCGAAGGAGGTCACCCTGCCTCACCTCATCCTGCCTGAAGGCGACCGCTCGCCAGTGCTCTACAACGGGTCTGTGGCGACACCCGTGTCCGCGCCGCCCATCACTGCCTCGGGGGATGTGGGTGGCAGGACGCCTTGGGGGCCGCCCTCCTCCTCCACCACGTCTACCTCACTGTCTAACACCAACCTCACCCTCCACAAAAACGTCGCCGTCACCCCCAACAACATGCTCCTCACCAACAACAACATCGGCAACGCCACCACCTCGCCCAAGGACGACGAGACACCCACCGCGGACACTCCCGAGGCGGAGACACCCAGCGTGTTCAGGTGAGGCACGAACATCCCCTGCTGTACTTCCCTCATGCCCCGCCCCAGCACACACCGCCCCGCATCCCTGCAATACACACACACACACACACACACACACACATCAGCAGGTCCCTCACCACTATACTCCCTCGAACCTTCTCGTTTGCCACCGCGACTCATCATGAGCTACATTAATGGCCTTTAAATTCACTCCCGCCCACACTCTTCCCTGGTGCTGCGAGACGGGCGGGACTCAGCCTGTCATGCACCGTCTTGTTACCGCCAGTCACCGCTGTGTTGGTGGGAAGAAAATGCAGCTAAGGTGATCATGCAAGTGAGTCGCCATTACTATCACCATTCATCCATTCACACTTCATGCAATGGTCTCAGTGTTATTAGTATTGTACATTCTACAAACTATCCACATCCGCATCCACATCCACATCCACACTCACTATCATTGTTCACATTCACGCTTCACCATCACCAGGCGCCTTATGAAGCCTCATGTTCCTCACAGCAGTATCCTCACCATCTTTCTCATCACCACCGTCACCACCACGGCCTGACATCTGCTTCATCACTCATCATCACCACGACCTGTCTTATTTATCAATATAACCACTACCACCATCACCACATCCTGCATTCCTCATCACTATCACCACCACTACTACCACCATCATCACCACAGCCTTTACCACTCATTAGTCACCACCACCATCATCACCACAGCCAGCGTCAGTTATCATCACCTCTGAGTGTATTGGGGCGCGTGGTGTTTGCACAGGATGTGGACAGACTGAAGTCATTATCATTATTAACCTGAGAGCATCATCACCGCGCACCTGAGAGAAAAAAAAAGAAAATAAATAATTAGATAAATAAATAAAGGTAAAAATGAATGTCCTCTCAGATTGTCATTTGTTTTTGGAAATTTCGTAATATAGACGGATCGATTTTGTTGCTTCCTTATGTGATTATTATTGGGTTTTCTTGTGAATATGACGAAGGAGAAAGGAAGGTATGAAAACAAGTTTATAATATAGAACAGTGATAGTCAACCTGGGTGCATGAAGAGAAATAACAGGGTATATGGAGGGGTATGCATAACAAGGCCAGTGCATTTAAGAGTGCAGTTAGAGAGGATGGTTTAAGGAAGGAAATTGTGTGTTACTGTATGTAAGAAATTAATATGAATTGAGTTTAAATTATTACAGATTCATGCACTATATCATTATGTTACACTAGGATGCTACTCGAGTTTAAGCTGTGGCATTTTATTTATTACACATTCAGCACCAGTATAACAATTACTTAGAAACGAGTAGCTATTTTTTTTTTTTTTTGTGTGTGTGTTTAAGATATAACTAATACTTTTATTTATATATTTTCAGTCTTAAAACTAGAGAAAAACGTAAAATATTAACGTATTTTTTGTAATTAATCGTCAGAGGCGCAAAGGCACAAGAATTTCCCAAAAGATCCCGGAAAGGTGGATGAACGAAGGAAAGGTTGAGACCCACCGATATAGAGCGCTAACTGTTGTGTGTTCTTGTCTCTCTATCACCGAATTTTCTAATAAATATCACAAAAGAAAAGAGAACAAGAGAAAACGAATGAATAATATCGAGGGATCACTTTTGTGTGTTCTTGCCTGTATCCATTACCAATTTTTCTTCTAAACGTGATTGGAGGGCTAAAAAAAAATATAATAAATAAAACGACTCTATACTCTATTATCTTCGAAACAGAAAAAAAAAAATGTGGAAAAAAGTAAGAAGGAAGAATTTTGTTGCTTTTGCTGTTGTTCTTGTTAACGTACTTTTCATCCTTAAGGCCTTTCAGCAGCTTCCACATTAAGTATGTAGGGTGAAAACTCTCTCTCTCTCTCTCTCTCTCTCTCTCTCTCTCTCTCTCTCTCTCTCTCTCTCTCTCTCTCTCTCTCTCTTAAACGTTTTACTACTACGATGCCAAATGAAGCTTTCCATGGTGATGCAATAGTGAGATCGCTGCAATAGTGACATGAGGGTTACGGTGGTTGTGGTCGTTATGGTGTCTCGGTGTTTACGGTTCATCACTGCGCCGTCACTCTCTGTCCGGGCATCCCTCAAGTGCGCTGCGCGATTCATGTCTCCCTGATTGATGTATCGTGAAGTAATGTATGCATCGTAAAGACTCTTATGACATCTGTTTTGTCCGTCTGTATGTTTGTATGTATGGATGTGTCTATTTGGTTGTCTCTCTGTGTGTCTTTTGTGTTGCTGTATTTGTCTGTCTGCTTGTCTGTCTGTCTTTTCGTCTTTCTGTCTGTTTGTTTGAGTGTCTGTATGTCGTTTGTATCTCTGTATTTGTCTGTTTTTCTCTCTGTCTTTTTATATTTCTGTCAGTTTGTTTGTCTATTTGTTTGTCTTTCTGTTTATCTGCTGGTCTGTCTGCCTGTCTCTCTGTCTTTCTGTCTGTCTGTCTGTCTGTCTGTCTGTCTGTCTGTCTCAACACACGATTTTGTAAAGGTTCATAATTGTAATGTTTGCTTTCCTTAGTTGTATTTTTTAGCCGAATGAAATAAAATATCTATCTATCTATCTATCTATCTGTCTATTTATTGATCTAACTGTGTACATATGTGGTTGACAAATAACCCAATCTCTCTCTCTCTCTCTCTCTCTCTCTCTCTCTCTCTCTCTCTCTCTCTCTCTCTCTCTCTCTCTCTCTCTCTCTCTCGTCAACATAACTGAATAAATAATAATAATGAAGCACAGGAAAATCGATTGATGAATGAGATGTGTTCGGTAATGAGTCAATAGAATACGATGTCTCTTTTTTGCGCGGTGAACGAGAAGAAAACAGTGTTGCTGATGAGGGCGAAACACGTGTCGTCAGTGCTGCGTTGTGTTGATGTTTGTCACTGTGGACAGCTCATAAAACTCTTCTCTCTTACTGTACTTCCTCGTCCTTCATCTTGTCTTCCCCTCTATCTCCTAACCTCTAACCTTTCATGAGAAAAATAATGATTGATAGGTAAATAAATAAATAAATAAATGTTGATATTTGAATTTAGTAGAATGATTATTTGGACTTTTTTGTGGAGTAACTGAAGATGAGAAACACTACTACTACTATTACTACTACTACTACTACTACTACTACTACTACTACTACTACTACTATTAAAGTGCGAGGTAATAATGAACTTACAAATATTGATTAAAAGTTAGATATTTGCGTCATTTTGTTACCAGAAGGAGGAGGAGGAGGAGGAGGAGGAGGAGGAAGAAAAAGAGGAAGCTCACACGTAACTTTCCCAAAATGAAGAGTTTGTTTAGATTCAGAATTTCAAAACGCGCTAAATTCAAGATAACTCGTTTCCACGTAGCTGCGATTCCTGTAATGGCCCCAGAAATGTAATATATGTACAGGATAGGAATGTAGAAGGTATAACTGAACTGTACTGTAATTGTAATGGAGGTAATGTTAATATATGTAATGTTGGTAATCAAAACAACAACAACAACAACAACAACAACAACAACAACAACAACAACAACAACAGCGACAACAGCGACAACAACAACAAGAATTTATAATGTACTCTTAATAGTTAGTCACTCGCTAACCTTGATGCCCAAACTGATAATCCTTCAACTTTCCACACACACACACACACACACACACACACACACACACACACGCACACACACACGTACACACAAAAACATTCCCAGCCTTGAAGTCCACACAATTATATCGTTAATTTCTTACAAGGCTCATATAAATCTGATCTTCGTACCGTAATTTGAACTTAACAAGGTGCAGGGAGCGTACTCCAGTAATTATTTGTTTACATGAATGTGAATAAGACTTAGGAAAAATGACGAGAAATGAAGGTAAGACTGAAAAAGAAATGAAGTGATTGTGTTTATGTCAGAGTGAGGGAAAATAAGGGAAAATGTTATTGTATTTGAAAAAGTAAATATTAATCTTTACGTGAGAGTGAGAGGCGTGTAGGGAGAGAGAGAGAGAGAGAGAGAGAGAGAGAGAGAGAGAGAGAGAGAGAGAGAGAGAGAGAGAGAGAGAGAGAGAGAGAATATAAATGAGAGGCACTAATACTCTGTCCATCATACCTGTCCACCCCTGACTGTCATAATTAGAGAACAACATCTATCTATTTACCTGTCCGTCTGTCTATCTCTGTCTGTCTGTTGTCTCCTTCCTCTTTCACAATTAGGAAACTAGCTCATCTCCTATCCGTCTACCTGTCTGTCTGTATGTCCGTTTGTCTGTCTATCTACCTGATTGGATGGATAGATGGATGAATGGGTAGCTGGATCTCTCTCTCTCTCTCTCTCTCTCTCTCTCTCTCTCTCTCTCTCTCTCTCTCTCTCTCTCTCTCTCTCTCTCTCTCTCTCTCTCTCTCTCTCTCTCTCTCTCTTTCCACCCCCTCGTCCTTCCCTCCCTCCCGGCCCCTAAATAAGAGAGGAAGACAAGAAGGCCGGCGCTCTATTGTCACGGAGGACCTCGGATAAAAGTGAAAGGGGACATGTGGGGGACAAGCGAGGTCTTCCATGCACCTGCTGAACTAAAACAGACTCAGTATCATATTCAGAAACACTTCTGCGGCACCGCACCTCGATTATTTTCAAAAGGCTCTATGTAGTTGAAGTTATACGGGTTTTTAGAGATTTCTTTATTTATATATATATATATATATATATATATATATATATATATATATATATATATATATATATATATATATATATATATTTTTTTTTTTATGGTTATGGTGGCAGTTATTCCGAAACACCTCTGCCCGCGCGTCGATTACTTTAGAAGCTGCACGGGTTCGTAAAGTTTTTTTTTCTTATGGTTCCAGTGACAAATATTCTGAAACACTTCTGCCCGCACGTTGATTACTTTCGAAAGGCTGTAGTTGAAGTTACACGGGTTTCTAAAGGTGTTTTTATGGTTCTAGTGATAAATTAGCAGCATTTCTACACTATTAACTGGAGAAACACTCTCGAGAACTCGGCTAATCACCTCTGTGGCCTTGGAAAATACTCGTGGTGGGACAGAAAAGCGTTTCAGAACACGCGCCTCAGTCTCGTCACGCCACGAGTTTCGGGACTCATTGCCACGTCACAGCCGCTTCATCTCAGGCGGGGTATCAAAGCACCGGAGTTTTGGCCCCGAGCACTCAGCCAGCCAGAAGCGGAGGTACGAGATAATCAGTATTGGCGCCATGTAGAAGAGAGAAAGAATTATTATGAAAGCGTAAAGTCTAAGTACGATAATGATTGTGACTGGGTATAATGTTCGTCTAGATTCTCGAATTATTATTATTATTTTTTTTCTTTTTTGTGCAAGGACGAGAGAATCATGTTTTCGCCGCTAAAAGAGGATGGATGAATTATGGAAAGGTGAAGTCTCTTATAAGCACGATAATGGCTACAACTGAGATTTGCGTCCCTTTCAAAATGTGTGGTTTTATTATACAGGGAAAGGAGTAAGGAAAGAATCACAGGAATATTGGCGCCGTCTCAGAGGGAGGAGAAAAGATATATGGAAACGCTAACTCTTAGTACGATAATGGCTGTGACTGGGTATGATGTACTCTCAGACAGCAGGAATTTTGTTGTGGAGTAAACCTGGAGGATTTTAAAGAGGAAAAATAAATGAAAAGACACTGAAACATCTAGTATTAAGGCGGTGGCTTTGTGGTTAGTGCTACCATATGGGGCTCTCAGGAACAGCCATTTAAACCTCCAGGAATTATAACGACCATCTAAGCCTCAAATATTAGAAAAGAACGATATTTTACCCTCGAGAATTAAAAAGAATGACCATCTAAGCCTCAAATATTAGAAAAAGAACGATATTTTACCCTCGAGAATTAAAAGGAATGACGATCTAAGCCTCAAATATTAGAAAAGAACGATATTTTACCCTCGAGAATTAAAAGGAATGACCATCTAAGCCTCAAATATTAGAAAAGAACGACCATTTTATCCTCAAGAATTAGAAGGAACGACCAAGCCCCAAAAATTAGAAAAGAACGACCATTTTTTCCTCGAGAATTAGAAGGAACAACCATCTAAGCCTCAAATATTTGAAGAGAACGACCACGAGAATTAAGAGGAACGACCATCTAAGCCTCAAATATTAGAAGAGAACGACTACTTAAACCTCCAGAATCAAAGGGACGACTATTTAAACACTATCACTACTTAAACAAACACTAAACTTGTACCACCACCACCACCACCACCACCACCACCACCAACACTAAACCCGCGGCAGTCAGCAGAGGGTTAACTAAAGATCTCTAATGTAACGGAGGGAAAATGAAGGAGTGGCAGAAAATATTACGCCTTTGTCCTCCGTGAAAGAATAATAATTGCTACGTGACAGATATGGAGAAGAAATACGCCTTGCAAAACACAGCTAGTTAAACACGAGCGTGCGGCGACTGTAAACAAAACAAACGAAGGGCGCCCATCTCTCTCTCTCTCTCTCTCTCCTCTCATCTCTCCTCTCTCTCTCTCTCTCTCTCTCTCTCTCTCTCTCTCTTAAATTATCGAAATAAAAGTGATAACAAAGGAAAAACAGTGAAAATAAAAGAAAATACAAAAAAAATGCAGAAACGTGATGAAAAACGAAAACAATGAAAGGAAAATAAAGTAAAGAAAATATATAGAAAGAAACACAATAAGAAACGGAAACGAACGTATAAAATAAAAAAAAATATGAAAAGAAAAAGAAAGGAAAAAAAGAGAAAAAGAAAAAGTAAGAAAATAAGAAAAAAACATTAAAAAGAACCAAAAAAGGAAGAAAGATCATGCGGGATCTATTTATCTATTGATTTATTTATTGTCTCCTTTTCCTTGTTTTTTTCTTTGTGATTAAACGCACGCATGAGGAGGAGGAGGAGGAGGAGGAGGAGGAGAAGGAAGAAGTGAGTAGAGGTCTATAGGTACGAGAAGGTGGAAGAACAGGAGGAATAATAATAATAATAATAATAATAATAATAATAATAATAATAATAATAATAATAATAATAATAATAATATGAAGAAGAAGAAGAACATCAACAACAACAACACCACCACCACCACCACCACCACCACCAACAACAACAACAACGAGAAGGAGGAGGAGAAGGAAGAGGAGGAGAAGGAGGAAGTCGGTGGAGGTTTATAGATACGAGGAGAAACAGGAAGAGGATGGAAGATACGGAGGAGGAGCACACGAGAAGAAGCAGGAGGAAGAAGAAGAGGTGATAGATGCGAGCCACAGGAGGGGGTACGTAGATACAAGGAGGAGGAGGAACAGAAGCGTGTGGGGGGGTCTCTAGATATGAATAGGAGATAGATACGAAGAACAGAGGCTGGAGACAGATACGAGAAACAGAAGGTGGGTTAGAAGATACAAGGAGAAAGAACAGAACAGTAGGAGATACGAAAAAAACAGAAAGTGAAGAAGGAAAAACAAAAGGAGGAGGGAGATACGAGAAGCAGAAGATGAAATTTTGAAGATACAAGAAGGAAGACCAGCAGGAGGATTAGAAACTTGGTTGGTAGATACAAAGATCAAGAACAGGATGGAGGCTGGCTTTCAGATGCGAGCAGGACGTTCAGCGGGCCGATGCGTGGCGGGACTCCGGGTCTTTGGAAAGTTCGGCGCTGGTATTCCCACAGCATTGAAGTCTGTCATAAATAATGCCAGATTGTGCGCTGAGTGGCCAACAACTGTCTATGTTTAGCTGTGGCTTCCGTCCCGTCCCCGTCCCCGTCCGCGCCACACACACACACACACACACACACACACACACTGACATACACATACTGACACAAACATACTGACACACACACACTCTGACACACACATAAACGCAAGGGACATTAGGAACTTGTGAAGATGTAAGTAGATAAATACATGACAGAGAGAGAGAGAGAGAGAGAGAGAGAGAGAGAGAGAGAGAGAGAGAGAGAGAGAGAGAGAGAGAGAGAGAGAGAGAGATACGTCTAAGCACACAGATACACTTGTCATTTTCTCTTCTCTCTCTCTCTCTCTCTCTCTCTCTCTCTCTCTCTCTCTCTCTCTCTCTCTCTCCCTCTCTCTCTCTCTCTCCTCTCTCTCTCTCTCTCTCTCTGCCAAGTTCTCCTTCACTCCCTAGTAAAACGAACTTATCATTAATATCTTTACGTTCACATATTTTCCTCCCCTCGCTGTTTCCTCGTTCGTGATTGGTCGCCTATCCATCACCCTCGCCTCCCATTGGTTCTCCACGCATCGATCCCCTATTCTGATTGGCTGTCTACTCTACTGCTTCGTCATTGGCTGGATTAAATGTATTCAGACTTGCCAATTAAAAAAAAAAAAAAAAAAACTTATTGCGTGTGACATGTGAATGAAAAGAAAAAAAAGGAGTTTTAATTTATCTTCTAGTTTCTAGGGAGAGTAATGGAGGTGAAGAGAGGGAGGAACACAAAGGGAGAAAAAATCACGACCCTAGGAAGATTCAAACTAATGGCATCATATCTGTCATGCAAGAAACTCACCACTGAGCCACGAGGAACAAAGACAGAGGAACAGATAAAGAGCTAAGGAGGATACGAACATGTGGTATTAATTCCGTTAGACAAGAACTTCACCACAGAACCACAAAAAGACAGAGACATACGATGAGGGATGCGTGGGAAGGACGAGGTGACAGGGACAAGGCAAGGCAAGGTAATACAAGGTTAGTAGCAAGAGTAGGGCAGGGAATCATTGGGGCATGCAGCGGCAGGGTTACAGGGGGGGTGTTGGAGGGCGTGTGGGTGTCAATGGCAGGGAGTCAACGGCAGAGGGGGAGAGAGCAGGGAGGAATGAGCGGAGGGAGGAAGAGGAGGAGGAGGAGGAGCGTCGTGCAAAAACAGATGAGGAAACAGACAGGGACCTCGAGATAAGAAGAGAAGCAAGTCAAGGAACGAGGACGAAGATCAAAATAGGAATAGTTTTAGTGTTTGTACAGACAGACTAAAACCCGTATTTTGAAACGCTTTGCTCTTTCACCACTACAACTATTTTCAAAGGCCACAAAGATGAACAGCCGGGTTCTCAAGATTGTTTCTCCTGTTAGTAATGTAGAAATCTTGTTGATCTGTCACTAGAACCGTACAAAACGTCCTTGAAAACCCGTGGAACTTCAACTAGAACTCTTTGAATGTAGTGAAGATGTGGCGCAGAAGTGTTTCAGAATATTCTTAGGATGCCGGCATACCTCCTGCTCCTCCTCCTCCAGAAGAGGCAGAGGGCGCCGCAGCAGCAGTAAGGGCCGCGGCACAGGTGACCCACACGCAGGGGCTTCAGGGCGTTGCACACCTCACTGCACCTTTAATTTAATAAGGTCGAAAGAAGGGGGGACGGAGAGGGGGGTAGTGAGGGGGGGCGCTTCACCTTGAACCTCCCTCCAGCAGCTGTCACCTGCCCCTCCACCAGGTGGCTAGACACTCCACCTTCAGCCTCGTCTTCTCCTCCTCCTCCTCCTCCTCCTCCTCCTCCTCCTCCTCCTCCTCCTCCTCCTCCTCCTCCTCCTCCTCCCTGTCTTTCTCTTCTTTCTCCTTGTCTTCCTTCTCCTTCCACTGTGTTGTTCTTTCTCCTCTACCAGTAGCCTCTTTTTTTTTCTTTTTCTTCTTCTTCTTCTCCTCCTCCTTCTCCATGTCTTTCTCTTCTTTCTCCTTGTCTTCCTCCTGCCTTCATCGTGCTGTTCTTCCTCCTCCAGCAGTAGCTTGTGTTCTGGTTCAGGAGGGCCCGAAGGATCTGTTGTTTGCTATCTTTTACGATCCTTTTCTTTTTAACTTCTTTGTCTTTGTACTTCTTGTACGTATTACTCCTGCTTCTCTTGTCTTTCTCCTTCTTTTCCTCCTCATCCTTCTTGTCTCCCTCGAGCTATAGTGAGTTTCGTATAGCCCAACAGATCTGCTGCTGTTTGCTTCTTCCCTTATGTTCCTTTGTGTTCTGGTCTTCGTCCTCCTCCTCTCGGTTCACCTGCATTTGAGTTCCTCCCGTTCGTCATCAGGCAGTTGTTGAGACGCCCACCATCTGGTTCCTCCTGAGAACTCGACGCGCTGTGAGACTCCGGAGACTCCAGAGACACTTTTCTCTCTCACCACGACTATTTTCCAAGGCCACAGAGATGATTAGTCGGGTTCTCTAAGTGCCTCTGTTAATAATGTAGAAATCTTGTTAATCTGTTACTAGAATCACAGGAACACCGCTAGAAACTCCTGTAACTTCAACTAGAACCTTTTGAAAGTAGCAGAAGTGCGGCGCAGAAGTGTTTCAGAATATGGGACTCCCTCGGCCAACATCTTGAGAGCCCGTCTCATCCAGGGCTGCCTCTATGCTGCCCCATCCACGCCCCCTCAAGTCCCAACCACCCCGTGTCCTCTAATCTTGCTCCCATACTTGCTTTAAGGCCACACAATTGCGTCCACCTGCCCCGCTGTACCCCGCTGTGCCCCGCCGTGCCCTGCTGTGGTCCTCAAGGTCCTCTAGAGTGGCGCCGCCACCAGAGCCGTGACTTAGCGGGGGGAGTGAGGGCGGTGGGTGATGGAGGCGTTGGCAGGTCACAGCGCGGTGATCGATACCGTGGTGGTGGTGGTGGTGGTGCTGGTGGTGGTGGTGGTGGTGGTGGTCATTAAGGTCGCAGGTCAGCTGCCGCCAGGCCGCGAGGGCAGAATGACGCCTTCAGCAGCACACGCAGGAAAGGTGATTGCCTCACTGGCCGAGGCGAGGCGGGGGGACGCGGCACATTATGAAGTCTGTTTAGAAAGAGGAGATAAAAGGGCAGTACAGACTACAGAGGCAGGTGTGGTAGCGTGGCGTGGCGGGGCGTGGGCGCCGCCTCCTCGTCGTGCTCGCCGCGCCGCCCCGCCGGGTGACGCACGGCCATTAGAGAGACCTGTCGGGCTGCTGCTGACAGTCTTCATTACGCTGTGTCACTTTCTTCCCGCCAGGGTGCAGCGCCCGTGCCCCGCGAGACCGTGCCCGTCGCAGCCGCTGGCGCAGGGCACTTCCCGTGTGTGTGTGTGTGTGTGTGTGTGTGTGTGTGTGTGTGTGTGTGTGCGAAACGCCTGCCATACACAAACGGGTGTACGCAGCAGCAGCAGCAGCAGCAGCAGCAGCGGGCCGGCCGGAAGACAGACGGGTCGGCGAGCGTTGCGAATCTTGTTGAGGAGCGCGACCCAAAAGTGTGGCAGATACTGATACCTTGGGTGGAGGGGCTTTGTTGACGCGCCAGGGATGGTGGGAGGGGAGGGGGCTGCACGAGTAGGTACGGGGGCGGGAGCCTCACTGGAAGGAAGGGGGAAAGGCTGGGGAGAGGAGGTGGGGGGGCGTCACCTGAGCTGGTGTACCTGAGCCGCGGCGGGAGGCGGGAGTCGCGGAGGCGGCGGGACGGGCGGGGCGGAAGGGAATCTCTCGCACCAATACCCTTATCACACCACGGCGGCGTCCCTACCTCTGCCTCGGGGGATGGGATGTGACAGGGCGCCTACACCTGTCCCCTGTGCCCTGTTCCCCTGACACCTGTCCCCTGCTGCTGAATTTGTGTCAATACGGTCGATGGATTGGCTGGCTGGGGTCTAAGGCTGGGGTGGTCAGCGCTAACCTGGTAACCTAACCTATGATGACCTTTTTCACCGCGGCCCAGGACGGAGGGTGTGTGAGTGTATGAGGGCGGCGCAATTAGTTCAATTAGTTAAATTAAGCTGCGTTATTTTGATAGGATTAGATTAAGGCCGCTGTAACTTAGTAATTGAGGTAGAAAAGTTTGGTGAGTAAAGGAGAGTATTATGATTCAATGGTGCATGTGTGTGTGTGTGTGTGTGTGTGTGTGTGTGTGTGTGTGTGTGTGTGTGTGTGTGTGTGTGTGTGTGTGTGTGTGTGTGTGTGTGTGTGTGTGTGTGTGTGTGTGTGTGTGTGTGTGTGTGTGTGTGTGTGTCCCTACTTCATGTTTTATACGTTACAAATGCTGATATAATTTAATTTGTATGATTTCCATGTAAACTTTGGTCAATAAATTATCTATCACCATCTTATCTGTGTGTGTGTGTGTGTGTGTGTGTGTGTGTGTGTGTGTGTGTGTGTGTGTGTGTGTGCGCCCCCCTATTACCATATCTCAGTCTAGGGGGAGGGTCTTGCGCCAGTCACCTCAGCCATCATTGTGACGAGTGACTACAGGGGGGAGGAACCCAAGGGGAGAGGGGGAAGGCGGTACCTCTCCCCTCTCTCTCCCTCTCCCTCTCACTCTCCCTCTCCTTCTCCCAGAACCTATTTGCCTCTTTGCTCTTTGCTTCTCTTTCGTCTTTCTTTTTTCCTTTTCTCATATCTTCCCTTCCCTCTCTCTTTCTCTCCTCCTCTCCCTCTCTCCCTTTTTCGTTATCTCTCCTTTCCCTCTCTACCTCTCCCATCTTTCCTTCCTCCTCGTCTTCTCACTCTATTTCTCGTTCGTTTTTTTTTTCATTTTTTCATTTCCTTTTATTTTAGAATTTTCGTTTCTCTCGTTCTTTCTCTTTTCTTCCTTTTCTCCCCCTTTCTCTTTCTTCTACGTATTTATCTACCGAGTCTCTTTATCTCTTTGTTCCTTTTATTTCTTTCGTTTTTAATTTCCCTCTCTCTTCTCCTTATTTTTTTTTTTCTATCTATTCTCCCTTTCCTTTCCTTTCCTTTCTCCTCTTTCCTCTCTCAGTTTTTCTTAATTTCTCTTCTCATCATTTCCTTCTCCTCTTCCTCCTATTTCCTTATTTTTTTTTTGCTTTCTGCTTTATCTCTCTCCTTCCTTCATCTTTCCCTTTCCTTATCTTCTCTTTTGCCTTCCTTCATCTCTACTGATACTCTCTCTCTCTCTCTCTCTCTCTCTCTCTCTCTCTCTCTCTCTCTCTCTCTCTCTCTCTCTCTCTCTCTCTCTCTCTCTCTCTCTCTCTCTCTCTCTCCAATTAATAATCCCGCCACAGTTACACCCACTGCTTGTCATCCTCCTCCTCCTCCTCCTCCTCCTCCTCCTCCTCCTCCTCCTCCTCCTCCTCCTCCTCCTCCTCCTCTTTCTCCTCCTCCTCCTCCTTCTCTTCCTCCACCACGCCCTCCACCCAATAATAGTAACAAGACAACGAGTATATCTTTCTATATATACTCACCACCACCACCACCACCACCATCACCACCACTTAACAATAACCTAATTGCAACATAGACTTTCTCCACCACCACCACCACCACCACCACTACCACCACTAGTATCACCAAGGCAACAAAGAAAAGAATGCCAACCCCTTCTCTCCCTCTCTCTCTCTCTCTCTCTCTCTCTCTCTCTCTCTCTCTCTCTCTCTCTCTCTCTCTCTCTCTCTCTCTCTCTCTCTCTCTCTCTCTCTCTCTCTCTCTCTCTCTCTCTCACGGACACCTGACCACCACCACCTGCCTTTTCAAAACAACAACAGCATCTAAAAGTAATGAGAGAGAGGGAGGAGAAAAAAGAGAGTGAGAGAGTGAGAGAGTGAAAAAGAGAGAGAAAAAAATATGTTCAAAACAAACTATGCAGAGGAGATATTTCTTTATCTCTTAAATTATTCTCTCTCTCTCTCTCTCTCTCTCTCTCTCTCTCTCTCTCTCTCTCTCTCTCTCTCTCTCTCTCTCTCTCTCTCTCTCTCTCTCTCTCTCTCATTCACTCACTCTGGCACTAAATTTCCTATAAATAAATGCCAGAGAGAGAGAGAGAGAGAGAGAGAGAGAGAGAGAGAGAGAGAGAGAGAGAGAGAGAGAGAGAGAGAGAGAGAGAGAGAGAGAGAGAGAGAGAGAGAGATAGAAAGCAATGTATCTTGTGATATTCCTAAATTTTATGTTTAATATGAATTCCGTATATTTTTGTTTGATTTTATTTTCTATTCCTATTTTTTTTTTAAATTTATTTGTTAAGTGAAGCAGAGATTGTGTCACTTCAACTTTATTTTAGATTACCCAGTTTTTGTTTTGAGTCTGAGTTTATTTCTGTCTCCCTTTATTTTTGGGTTTCCTCGCTAATAACAATGTTTTTTTTTCTTATTTGCTTATTTTTTTTTATTTCGTTCTTTCATTAAGCTTATCTGGTTTTGGTTATGTCAATTTTTTTTTTTTTTCAAATCTCCGTTACCTATTGAAGTTAGATTAAAATGCTCTGTCTATCTGTTTATTTCTGAATCTGCCTTTCATTTTTTCTCTGTTTCTGTTTCTCTATCTATATATCTGTGTGTTTCTGTCTGTTTGACTGGATATTTTTCGCTGTTTGTGTATTTTTCTCTGTCTATCTGTCTGTCTTTCTCTCTCCCCCTCTCTCTCCCTCTTTCTGATGAACGTGCCCTTCACACATTCAAGTCGAGGGTTTAGTTTTAGCAGCACCTGAGCGCCAGAGACCGCGGCACCTGGGAGACACGTGTCAGGGAGGCGACCAGACACAGCACACAGGACGCGGGACACCGGAAACGGGACACAGGACACGGGACACGGAGGCCTTTCTCTTTGTTATCGCCACCATCTATGCTGTCATTGATGGTGGTGGTGGTGGTGGTGGTAGTGGTGGTGGAGGCGCCCCTATGTTTGGTGGTGTTGACTGGTGATGGTGGTGGTAGTGGTGATGTTACTCAATTCCTCCACTTCTCCACCAGTCCACTACCTTGCGAGACAGACAGACAGAAACACACACACACACACACACACACACACACACACACACACACACACACACACACACACACACACACACACACACACACACACACACACACACACACGCGCGCGCGCGCGCGCGCGCACACACACACTCTCTCTCTCTCTCTCTCTCTCTCTCTCTCTCTCTCTCTCTCTCTCTCTCTCTCTCAGTAATTTATTTTGCATTCTTGACCATCCTCATTCTTGCGTTCAGATGTCTCTCTCTCCGTTGACTCTTCCACGCCACTCACTCACTCACACACACACACACACACACACACACACACACACACACACACACACACACACACACACACACACACACACACACACACACACACACACACACACACACACACACACACACACACACACACACACACACACACACACACACACACACATACACACACACAACCTTCACCTGCCACCGGGGCGCCGCTGCCAACCTGCGCGAGTTACGAGTTATGAAACACTGCTTCTGTTGTGGCGTGGAGTGCGGTAGGTGGACGGGTGGAGGAAGCGGAGTGGAGGGTAAGTGGGTAGGTGGATGGGTGGGTAGGTGGGTGACAGTTCGGTACCTGCTCTCTATTATAGGTGGAGGAGGGTGGGTGTGGATGGTGGATGGCTTTGTAGGGATGGGTGAGGGATGGGCTGGAGTGGGTGAGTGGGTGATGGTATTATGGGGAGGGTGAAAGTCAGGATAACTGCGTCGTAGAACAGGTAAAGAGGAAAGGAAAAGAGAAGACTTCGAGTGGTGTTGTCTAAAGGTGTATTCAAGAAGTGGTGTGAGTTTTGATGGGTTCTGTGGTGTTTAAAGGGTGTTCTGTGGTGTTTAAAGGGTGTTTAGGGAGTTTAATGGTACTGAAATGTTCGGGATAGCTTAGGTTAGTTGTAAGGTGCTGTGAGAGATTTCGTGGCGTTTGGGAATGTTTTGGAAACTTTTTAAAGGTTTTGGAGCGTTCTAAGGGATACTGTGGCTTTTGATGTGTTCTGAGGGGTTTTGGAGGAAAGATTTCTGGTGTTTTAGAATAATTATTTAGTTTTTTTGGGGAGGGGATCTTTTGGGAGTTTGGAAATATTCAAGATATATTTTGGTGAGTTTTGGGAAGTTTCTTGGATATTTTGTCTAGATTAATAAGTGCTTAGGAGAGTTTTGAGGGCTAAGTGGAGCTGTCTGAGGAGGGAAAACCACTTGGAAACCTAAACTTCCCTTTATGTCGACAGAAGAACATGTAACGAAAGGCTGTTAAAACACTACCAAGATTATTTAAATTGCACCTCATGTCCACGGAAGATTATGTAACGAAAGGCTATAAAAAAAAACACTAGCAAAATTATTTAAACTGCACCTCATGTCCACGGAAAATTACGTAAGGAAAGGCTATAAAAATACTATCAAAACTAAGCTCCATGTAATGTTCCACGGAGGAAGATGAGATAACGAAAGACTACAAACGTATTATTTATAGCCATTCAAAATCCACCTTATGTCCGTCGAGAATTACGTAAGGAAAGAGTACAAAAATCGATGCTTAACTCAACCCAATGTCCACGTAAGAGGATTATGTAACGAAAGAGCATAAAAGTAATGTTAGAATTATTCTCAGACGAAGGCTGGATAATCCGGGCTGAGGGACGAGGGCAAAAACAACGAAAGCTTGTGGTCGTGCGAGGACATCCATCTATCTGACCTTCTGAGCCTAACGGAGGTACCTGAGGAGCAGGGGGAGAAGGAGGGCAAGAGCAAGAACAAGAATAAAAACAAGAACAAGGAATTATAATGTTGTAAGTGTGAGAACAAGGAATTATAATGTTGTAAGTGTGAGAAGAAGAAGAAGAAGAAGAAGAAGAAGAAGAAGAAGAAGAAGAAGAAGAAGAAGAAGAAGAAGAGGATGAAGATGAAGAATAACAACAACAACAACAACAACAACAACAAACTCTGTCAACATACTGAGGGGAAGAAAACGAAAAATGAGAGAGAGAGAGAGAGAGAGAGAGAGAGAGAGAGAGAGAGAGAGAGAGAGAGAGAGAGAGAGAGAGAGAGAGAGAGAGAGAGAGAGAGAGAGAGAGAGAGAGAGAGAGAGAGAGAGAAGAGAGACAAAACTAACATTGGTCTCGTATGCAAACCCACTGGGGAATTTTGACCTCTCCTCACGCCCCGGGGGAAGGAAGGGACGCACGGGTGGTAATGAGTCTTGCCCTTTCGAAGTATTAGCGCGCCCTCAGGAGGCAAACTGACTAACTATATTTGATTTCTTCTGCTGTAGTCTTTATTTACTTTTTTTTTTTTTTTTTTGCGAAGGGGTGGGGTGGGGGTAGAGGAGGTAATAGCATAATGAGTGAACTTTTAATTTATTCTTTTTTTTTTTTATCTTATTGATTTATTTGTTTACTTTTGTGTTCTTGTCAAATTTCTTAAACGTTTTATTAATATTTTTTTTCTGCAGTTTAATAGTAGTTTGATATTTTAAGGGTAGTATTATAAATGAACGTTTTTTGTTTCGTTTATTTATTTGTTTTTGTGTGTCCTTCGCCGTATTCCCCTCAACGTTACAGTAAAGATGAAACAAAGATGAAAACCAACAACAGTACTAAGTGTGTGTCTATCTTGGCATGTTACTCTATTTATGTTCCTTGTGTTCTTACCATTTTCTTTTTTTTTTTTCTTTTCATTTCTACTCTCTTCTGTCATGTTGAAACTGGATTGATTTTCTTCTCTCTACGTCTCTCTTTATCTCCTTTTATCACTTTTCACTTCTACTTTCCTCAATCATGTCAAACTGGATTATTTTTTTCCTTTCTTATTCTTATTTGTTCACTTCTCTCATGTCTGGGTTACAACATACCCTAGGACCTCGGCCACTCTCAGCCTCTTCTTATTTAGTTCATCCTCTCTCTTCACGTCTCTCTCTTTTATCACACGACTGCGTTACAACACACCCCAGGACCTCGGCCACACTCACCCGCCGCCCCTCTGTGCCTCCCACGCATGGCTTTATGAGC